>NC_057867.1:46797589-47097589 GCF_019393635.1 Dromiciops gliroides
GGACCTGAGCTCAAATCCGGCCTCAGACACTTGACAATTACTAGCTGTGTGACCCTAGATGAGTCACTTAACCCTCATTGCCCCACAAAAAAAAACAAAGAAAACACAAGGAAAAAAGAAGCTAGGAATTTCAAGATGCAGAGATGAGGAAGGAAAAAATTCCAGACATGGAGGACAGTTGGTACCAAGGTACATAGAGAGTACCTGGAGTGGTGAGGAACAGCAAGCAGGTGGTGGAAATCTATCCATAGACCCCTTAGAGATCTGTGGATCCCAGATTAAGAAGCCCTGATCTAGGTAATGTATGATTGGAAAAGAAGGTGGGCTGATCATATAACTAGAGCAAGGAGTAACAGACAACCCAAATGCTGCCCCACCGGTAGCCATTGGAATGTTGAAAGGCCCCCATGGTGCTGGGTAAATCCTTTGTGGCTGGATTTTATGGGAGAACACAAACAAGAATATTACTGTATGAGAAACTATGAATGGGTTGAGATCTGCACCATTGGATATCTCAGATCTGCCCCAGGACTGAATAATTTCAATCTAGTGACTCATAATACAGGATAAAGTTTTTATTTAGCTGTTTTCTTAAAGAGTTCTATTTCTACTTCCAAACGCTCCACCACAAACACCACACACCCCCTGCAAATGAAACAAGCAACCCAACAACAGGCTATAGTTGAGTAGGAAAGTGGGTTCTTCCTTCCCACCCCCTCAATTAACCATGTCTTTGGGGAGCACGACTAGTTGGATCATGGGCTCATCGCCCAGTCTTTACCAGCCACCTGGCGGCGGCATCTCTAAATTTCAAGTGAAGTGCCTAGGAGCCAATTACTAGCCCCTCAAAGGCTGGTCTTGCAAACCCAAGTCCAGGAAGTGGTGGCAGACATTGTAGTTTGTACATTTCTGACCACTAGAATTCGTTTCTATATGTGTCTGTAGGTTGAGGTCCATGTGTGGGTATGTTGGTCCAAGTCCAGCCCTTAGCCACTCGATTGGCCTCCATGTGACTGTTGCCTCCCTGGAAGTACAAATGCTGATCTTTGCTATATGCAGATTTAAAATCAGGAGTATTTTATTCTCTTTTCTTTTTTTGGTGAGGCAATTGGGGTTAAGTGACTTGCCCAGGGTCACACAGCCAGTAAGTGTTAAGTGTCTGAGGCCAGATTTGAACTCAGGTCCTCCTGACTCCAGGGCCAGTGCTCTAGCCTTTTTCACCTTTTCTAAAATTACAGGGTGTTTTATCAAATTCTTTTTTAAAAAACCTAATCTCTAAATGCTGTTAACATGAATTCAACTTACAAAAATTCTATTTACACATAACTTGTCAGAAAAAATCATGCATGAACTATGCATACATATATATATATATGTGGATGTATGCAATGATACATTACTTTGAAACTTGATGAATCTCGTGACCTCGTACCTGTAGGTACCCCCCCCCAGTAGTTCATTTTTTAAGATGCCTTTGTCTCCTCATCCTGTGTGACTCTCATCAAGAGGTCTAGAGCAAGGCCCCCAGTACATTATATTCAGATGCTTTGAAGAAGTCACATAATAGCATGGACAATAATGGTGTGTTTTTATATGGATATATACATATACTTACTATTTATATCTGTATATGTATATGTGTATATGTTATGTGTATGTATGGTAAATAGTAAATACAGGGTGAGCCAAAAGTCATGAAGTGGCTTTAATATTTAATAGTTCCTTTATTTTTGCTTTAAATTTATAATACCATAGCATCATATACAGTATATATAGGAAATGAATTTACATTATGTGTGAAAGATCAGATCTAGTAAATGGCCAAAAATAAACAAATTTTCAAAAAGTTATTAAAACATCATGACTTTGACCCACAATGCATATGTATATACATATATAGTGTATATGTATGTGTGTATATATATATACATACACATATATGTGTATATGTGTGTATATGGGTAGATAGATAGTCTATATGTGTGTGTATGCCTGTTGCTTTGCTTTCATTTCTGATTAAATTTTCAATCACTACTAGGTTACTGTTTCACCTAACTGCCCCAAGGGTACTAGGGAAGAACCATTTTTGACATTGCCTTGGGACTGACTAACATTCAGAATTCCAAATTTATACCTTGCATTAACATACATAGATGAACATGTAGCATGTGTTGATAATGGTGATGATTATGCCCTCGTTTTACAGATAGGAAAACTGAGTTTGAGAAGTGAACTGATTTATTAAGGCCACTAGTTAGTAAAGAGGTGCTAGAACCTAAGTTCCTTACGTCCTAATGCAGAGCCCTTTCCTTTACACTGTGATTGTCTCTGACATGCTAGTGTGCTGTTCTCTATCCACATGCAGTAGGAAACATGTTCTAAGCTATTTCTGTAGGGCTACTAGAGCCTATTGGAGTCATCTGGGAGAGCTGATTATTAAATTTTTAGTGTGAGAAACACACACACACACACACACGCTCAAGAATAACAACAAATCCAGACTTGATTTATTGTTTTATTGATTGTTTGGACTTAAGAAAGTGATTGAGAAAATGTTACTAATGTAGATTAAACTGAAAAGTGTGCTGTGTATAGTTTTCCCTCCCAGAAAGCCCGTTGTTAAATACTTACCAGTATACCACATGCTGGGATGGACTTGCATGTGCATTTTTAAATTTGGTCCCACTTCCCACCCCCACTTATGGCCAGTGCCATGCATTGGCCTGCTGTGTGTTTGAAGCCATAGGTATGGTTAGTGGCTATGCAACACAAATTTTTCTCTGTGTAAAATTCTCCATTCATAACAGGAATCAAGCCCATGACCTTGGCCTCATTAGCACTGTGCTCTATCTGCTGAGCTAATTGACCCAGATGAAAATTCTCAGAATGGGAGAATTAGCTAAGTGATCCTTCGCCCTTGAGCATGAGTGTGGAAAAGATAGATTGATTAACTCATGTTGGAGCAAGAATTGGGTTCCCCATAATTCATTAGCTTCTTATTGAACACCTCCCATGAGAACAGTGACCTCTGCAGGGCAAGGAAATGCCTCCATGGCTGGCTGTGGCTGAATTCATTATCCTGGGTTCTTCTTGATGTTGTCATCTAACTGGCTGCCACCTCTAGACACATCTTCCATGTGGCTCTAGAGGGTATGCATTGGAACCTCTAGAACCCAGTGTCTTCTTCCTGGTGACCCTTTCCCAATAGGAAGTGGGGCACACACATAGCATTGTGCCCACAATGCTTGTTGACTTGCTAAGAGAGGCCAAAGTTATTTCCATCCTGGGTTGTGTTGTCTGATTCTATCTTCTGGAACTCTGGGTAGCACAGACTGGTACCTCCTAGGAGTGGTATGAAATAACTGATCCTTGGCCACCTACTAGGAATGCATTATGCAACACTGATGCATGGGCAAATCAGTCTGTGGGCAACTGGGTAATGGGCTACTTGTGTTCTCTACCTGCTTGTGTTCTTCCACCAATTGGAGGAAGTTCTACTATGGTCCATGAAGTGTCATGGCACTGTGAATTCCTGCTTACACAATGCCTATGGCTTGCAAATCCCTGAATGTGCAGTGCTTCAGACCTCCCTCAGCCTTCCCTACTTTCCATTCTCATCTCTCGGATGTTTAACTCTCTCACTTAAGGGCCAGGAATGAGGGGGTCAAGGATGCCCTGAAGCAGCTGGTTGGTGGGTTACTCTTTCTAATGGTAGCTTCTTTAGGTACAAACCCAGTCAACTACTGGTGATGAAAGTCCCCACCTAAGCAGAGTCTCCAGCTTGATATGAGAAGCAAAGCTTGAGTGATCCAGAGGAAAGACCCACCCTCTCAATATTCCCTAAGAGAAGATGCTAATGAATAGAATCTTCTCTTTGGGGCTTTGGAATTCAAAAGGGGATTCTAGTTGATAGGGACTTCCTGAGGATATGGACCCCAGCTTATGATTATCTCTCCTAAGTGTTAATATCTAGAACTGAACCCAGTACTGCAAATGGCCAAGGCAGAATATAGCAGACCCCCTGCTGTCTATGCATGCATGCTTCATCTTGTGCTTTGAACCCAAGCTTTTAGCCCAGATGCTCCTCTAGGGCAGAGCCTGTTTAAACCCTCATCAGAGAGGTGGGATCCTTGAAAACAAGGACTGTGTCTACCCTATCAGACCAAGGCTTCACTTGGGGCAGGATCAATGTCTCCCCCATCAAACCAAGGCCCTCAGAGGTCATGGATTCTTTCTCCCCAATTAGATTGGTAAATCCCAGTAGACACTGTCTTTGCCCCCTATTCCAGGCTGGTTGATACTTGTGACTCCAGCCCCTTTCATCTCCTCCTGAGCTTACTTCCAAAGTCATTCCTCCCCAACCTCTCTCTCATTTTCAACCTGCCCCTTTCTACTGGCTTCTTGCCTGCTACCTACATGCACAGATTTCCCATATCCTCAACCAGCTGTTCTCACTTTTTGGTCTAAAAATGGATCTCCTATTCACCAAATCCAGTGGCTTTTTTCAGGCCTTATCCTCCTTGGCCTTTCTCTACCAGCAGTACTGCTATCTCCTGGCTTTCCTCCCACCCATTCAGTCTACTAAACATGGCTTGAGCACCTACTATGTGCAAGGCACTGTGCTAGATGCTAGCATATACATAACAACTGAATGAAAAAAAATGACTCTGTCATTAATCATGATCCTGGGGGATGTGACAAGGAAAACAGCAATGTGTAGGTGTTTATTTAAAGAAAGGGAGAGCAGCAACAAGTAGGAAAAGCTTCTTGTAGGAAATGGCATGAGCAGAGTCTTGAAGGAAGCCAAGAACTCTAAAGAGACAGAAGTGCATTCCAGGCATGAGGAATTCCAGCTCCTGAAAAGGCATGGAAATAGGAGATGGAATGCTGAGTGTAAATAATAACATGCAGGCCAGTTTGGTTGAAATACAGAGTTCATGAAGGGAATACATGGAAATAAGCCTGGAACAATAGGAAAGAGTCAGATTGTGAAATGTTTTAAGTGCCAAGAAAGCTTAAGAGATTGTATTTTAGCCTAGCAGCAATAGGGATCCATTGAAGTTTCTTGAGCAGGACAGTGCCATCATCAGACTTGAGCTTAAAATATATTTGAGCCACAATGTCAGGGATTTTTAACCTGGGGTCCGTGGACCTCCCAAGTGGTTCATTAATAGATTTCAAGGAGTCTGTGAAGTTGGATGGGGAAAATTGTATTTTTACTTTAGTATAATTGATTTTCTTTGTAATCCTATGTATTTTGTTTTATGCATTTAAATACATTATTCTGAGAAGGGGTCCATACATTTCACTAGACATTGCCTAAGAGCTCCATGGCACAAAAGGATGGGAATCCCTGAGCTTTGCAGAGATGGTTCAGAGAGGAGAGACATTAGAAGCTGGGAATTCAGTTAGAAGGCTAGTGCAATAGTCTAGATGAAAGGACTTCAGCTAGGAAGGTATAGTGTATGTAGACAGAAGGGGATGAATGGATAAAAGAAAGTTTATAGAGGATAACAAAAACTGGCAACTTATTTGGATATAGGGGGTGAGCTAGCAAGAAAAGTTGAGAATACCAGGTCTAGGACTCTGGGTAATTGGAAGCATGGTGGCATCCTTACCATAAATAAGGAAGTTTGTAGGGGTGGGTGGGTTGAAGGTAGAAAATAATGAGTTCCATTTTGGACGTGTTGAGTTTGAGATGCCTCTGAGACATTGAATTGGAACTCTCATAAGAGACTTAGGACTAAATATGTACATCTGTCAGTTATCTCCAAGGGATTATAATGGAATCTATAGGTGCTTGTGGGAGAGGGTATAGGAGGGCCTAGCACAGAGCCTTGGCGGGATATCCAACATAGGTAACATATGGTGCATTAGGTCACTGTTTGGGTTGTGATGGCTCAGAGTAGGTATAAATAGCAATTGTTTCTGTTGTGGCCAGAAACCCTGAGGGTCACCCCCTACCAGATTGATTTTTTTTTGAGTAGGCAAAGTAAGCCATCTTTTGCCTCACTCCTCCTCCTCCTCCTTCTTCTTCTTCCTCTTCCTCTTCTTCCTCTTTCTCTTCCTCTTCTTCCTCTTCCTCCTCTTCCTCCTCCTCCTCTTCCTCCACCACCACCACCACCACCACCATCACCACCATCATCACCACCATCATCAAAGGCCTTTATTTATGCATTTGTGGGTGAATGGGCCAGCTACCTAATGGAAATGACAGTGAGTGTGGGACTCAGGAGCCCTTTTATCTCAACTGGCTGGCCTCTCCATTCTTCCTCAGTTACAATTTGCGAGTCAAGACGCTGGTGCCAAATTCTAGCCAATTGGAATGCAGTATAGTCAAAGGGGCAGCCCTCTGAACTCCTCCCTTTTTCCTCAGTACAATCTTTGTGCCAAGACACTTTTGGCCTCATTTCTAACCTAGCTTTAAATCCCTGAATGGGTGTTGCCTCAGACAAACTGAGACCTGGGAAAGACCTTAACTTAAAAAGTCCAAGTTCTCTCCACTGCATCTGGGGCCATTTCCAGTCATCCTGACCTATGTCTTGCTACTGGATTTAGATGACTCTGGAGGAGAGAGTGAGGCTGGTGACTTTGCACAGCCCTGCCTCACTTAAATCCAATTTACTTGAAAGTCATGACATCACTCTCTTGATGTCATTGGTCCTCTTCGAGAATGAAGGACAAACAACAATTGGGCATAGAGAGATTGGGCAAGCAGGTGAAGAACCAGGAGAAAGTAGTATTAGGAAAACCTGGGAATGAGAGAGTAGGAAGAGGAGGAGGGCAACAGTGTACACTGCTGCAGAGAGGTCAAGACTATGAGAACAGAGAAAAGTTCATAGCACTGATCAATTAATAGACACTAGTAACTTTGGCGAAAGCAGTTTAAAGTGCTGAGTGGTTGAGATTGGAAGCCAGATTGTAAAAGACTGACAAGTGAATGAAAGAAAAGGGAAACGAAGTTTATGGCTCTATCATCTCTCTCTCTCTCTCTCTCTCTCTCTCTCTCTATTTTAGGAGTTTGGCTGTGAAAGAGGTAAGATATAGAAAGATAACTTGAGGGGATGGAAGGATCATGTGAAGGTTATTTTAAGAATAGGAGAGAATTGGTAGAATATGACTAATGCAGAAATGTTTTCTATGATCTCATATGTAGAATGGGTATTGTAGTTCTTACCGTCTTAATGGCTGAGGCAGGGGGTGGAAGTAGGGAGAGTGTTTGGAAGTGAAAATAAAAATCAAATGAAATAGTTAAAAGTAGGGGAGAATTGGATATATTTGTAATCACCAGGGTAGGAGTTAGTAAATATAAAGACTGAAGATTGGAGAGAGAACGTGATCAAAGGGACAAGTTTTAAGAAGGTATGAGAGAGGGGCAGCTAGGTGGCGCAGTGGATAGAGCACTGGCCCTGGATTCAGGAGGACCTGAGTTCAAATTTGGCCTCAGACACTTGATACTTATTAGCTGTATGACCCTGGGCAAGTCACTTAACCCCAATTGCCTCACTAAAAAAAAAAAAAGAAGGTATAAGAGGGGTTAAGGTCAAGGGCAAGAGGAGAGGAGATGACTTTCTTGTGAGGAGAATGGAGTGACAGAGTAATAGGGAAGAGAATGGGAAATGCTGTCAAAGGGATTTGAGGCAGATGTTTGGAGGTGGAGAAGAGGGAGGTCATAGCAGATGGTGTTTATATTCTCAGTAAATGAGTTGAGGACCTCTGTTAATAGGGGAGAGAGTGAGAGTAATGTAGGAAGGTCAAGGAGAGAAAAGAAGGTTTGCAACAGACACAGAGGAGAGTGGGAGAGAGAGCCAATTAGATCTCTTTTGCAGGTTGATCACACTCCTTCCTGGGCCCCCCCCCTCCACCTACCCAATATAGTACATCCCAAAACTCATAGAATCACAGAATTTGAGATTTGGAAAGGACCCCAGTGTCCATTTAGTCCAACCTTTAGGAATCCCTATTACAACACACATAATAGTTTCTATCCATAACTCTGGATTCTGCCTTCTGGGGTCACATAGAACAAGTTTTTGTGGTTTTTTTCCTTTGGTGAGGCAATTGGGGTTAAGTGACTTGCCCAGGGTCACACAGCTAGTAAGTGTTAAGTGTCTGAGGCCAGATTTGAACTCAGGTCCTCCTGAATCCAGGGCCGGTGCTCTATCCACTGTGCCACCTAGCTGCCCTGTGGTTTTGTTTGTTTGTTTGTTTTGGGGGATTTTTTGGTGAGGTGATTGGGGTTGTGACTTACCCAGGGTCACACAGCTAATGTCAAGTGTCTGAGGACGGATTTGAACTCAGGTCTTCCTGACTCCAGGGCCAGTGCTCTATCCACTATGCCACCTAGCTGCCCCCAAATAAAACAAGTTTAATCCCCTTTACACCTGATGGACTTTCCAATCCTTGAAGACACCCTTCATGTTCTCCCTGAGTCTTCTCTTCTCCAAGATAAATATGACCACTTTCTCCAACCAATCCTCATATGACTTGGAATGAAGTCTTTTCACTATCTTGGTTGTTCTCCTCTGGACACTCTCCAGATGATCCTTGTCCTTTTGAAATGATATCTGAACTGAACTGAGCATAATACTCTGGATGAAGTTGAATGAGACCAGAATGCAATGGAACTCTCCCTTCCTTATTCCTTAAAGCCCCTCTAAATTCAGCCTAAGATCTCATTTAGACCTTTGGCTGCCTCATCCCTCTGCTGACTTACATTGAGCTTGTAGTCCACTAAAACTTCAAGCTCTTTTTCAGAAAAAATGCTATCTCTGTATATTTCCCCTTCTCATACTAGTGAGATTGGTTTTTCTTCATCATCAGACTCAAGACTTTATATTAATCCTTACTCAATTTCATCTTATTAAATTTGGCCCAGTATTCTAGTCCACCAAACTTCTTTTGGATCCCAATTCTGTCATCCACTATGTTAGGTATCCCTCCCAGCTTTGCATCATTTGTAAATTTGACAAACATACTGTTTCTGCCTTTATCCAAGTCATTGATAAAAAATAAAAAATCACAGATCTCTGGGGCACTTCACTGGAGACCTGGCATGTTGCCACTGAACCATTAACAACTACCCTCTGAGTACATTGTTGTGCCATTTTTCAATCATGTCTGACTCTTTGTGACCCCGTTTGGGGTTTCTTGGCAAAGACACTGGAGGGGTTCGCCATTTCCTTCTCCAGCTCATTTGACAGATGAGGAAACTAAGGCAAGCAGGGTGAAGTGACTTGTCCAGGGTCACACAGCTAATAAGTGTTTGAGACTGGATTGTAACTCAAGAAGAGGAAGTTTCTTGACTCAAGGCCAAGCCCTAGTCACTGAAGCACCACCTAGCCTCCCCCTCTTACTACAACTTTACAACAATATCTTAATCCATATGAGAATATTATTATCTAATCTATTTCTCTCCATCATCTTCAAAAGAATAGTATAGTTTCCCCAAAACTTTGCTAACATCTAGGTAAACTATATCCACCACATTCCCTTCATGTTCTAGCACAGTAATCCTAGAAAAATAGGAAGTGAGTTTAGTGTGGCAGGGCATGTTCTTGATGAAAAAGAGAGATGTGTGGGGCCGCTAGGTGGCGCAGTGGATAAAGCACCGGCCCTGGAGTCAGGAGGACCTGAGTTCAAATCCAACCTCAGACACTTGATACTTACTAGCTCTGTGACCCTAGGCAAGTCACTTAACCCTAATTACCTCACAAAAAAAGAAAAAGAAAAAGAGAGGTGTGATTCACTTTGCTTTGTCAGAGAGGGCAAGATTAGGAGCAATGGATGGAAATTGTAGTGAGGTAGAGTTCAGCTTGATGATGGAGAAAACTTCCCAACAATTATCCAAGAGTTGAATAGGTTGCCTTGAGAGGGAGTGTCTTCCTCTCACTGAGGGTGGTCAAGCAAAGACTGGAGTACCACTTGGCAGTTTTATTGTAGAAGGGATTCTTGTTCAGCTCTAGGTTAGACTGAAAAGCCTCTGAGGTCTCTTGTAGCTCTGAGACACTGTAAATCCTCCTGGTTTTGCTATGTACTAGGTGTATAAATTTGGGCAAGTAACTTAACCCCTCTGAGCCTTAGTTTATTCCTCCATAAAACAAGGCAGGTGGAATACATGATTTCTAAGGTGCATTTCGGCTTTGAATTCTTTGATACCATGGCCTCCATAGACCTCAATTTCCTTTTCTATAAAATGAAAGGATTGGAGATAGTGTGGTGTTTACCTGGTTGGTGGTTGAACTTGGTTGTCAGTAAAATGAAGGCAGTGGATTACACAATCTCCAAGGTCTCTGCAGATGTAGGTCCTGGGTATGATTTTTCTTCACAACCTGTCTCCATTTTGTCTTTCCAGGTGGAGTCAACTTCCCCATCACTCTATGTTCTATCCAAACTGTGCCGTGAACACAACATTTAATCTCCCACTTCCATGCCTTTGCATGGGACACAGGTTGTTCCCCATGCAGGGAATGCATTTCCTCCTCTCCCCTGTATCTTAGAGTCTTTCTCTTCCTTCTGATTTCACCTTATGTGGTACAGGAAGTCTCATCTTTCCTCGTTTTTAGTCTTCTCCACCCTCAATATAGTACTTGGAATACATTTTGCGTTTATCCATAGGTAGGCAGGTTGTTTCCCCTCCTAGAATGGAAGTGCTTTGAGAGCAGGAGCCCTTTCATTTTTAGTCTTTGTGTTCCTTGTTCCTAGCACAGTATCTTGGTACCTAATGGGGGCTTAAGTGCTCGTTGAATGAACAGAGGATTGAATGAATAAATGAATCATTTCCATCATGCAGGACATACATATGTCTTACTTGAACCCTGAACAATTTGTAGTCATGTCTTTGCCATCAACTTCAGGGCTCTCTTAGGGGAGGGGATCATAATTTTAGGCATAATTCTGGGGTCATATATTTTCCCAGGATGAAATGCGAGTGGGAGGAAGGAAGCACTACTTGCTGCCCTCCAGGGCTTCCTGTCTCTCAACCCGAATGCCTGGGTCCATTTTTCTAAGGGGCCTTTAAGTGAGGCCCACGAGAGGGCGCTCTTCCCACATCCAGCCCCTCCCCAGGCTATTTCAGGCCACAGCACACCCATCCTTCCCTACTATAGGCAAGGTCGGGGTCAGGGGGACACAGGCTTGGGAGGGACTTTGGGCTTGGCAGGGAGCCTAGTGCTTGAGGGGCCTGGCCCTGGCCCAGGGAGATGCCTGCTACAGTGCAAGTTGGATCTTGACCCAACTCAGTCCTTCCTGTGCTACGCTACGCCACACTGCTTCCTCTGTGGGACTCGATGCATTGGGTGCAGCATGCAGCCTGTCTGTTCCATGGACTGGCTCAGCTCTGGCTTCACCACGGACAGCCCTTGCATTACTCATCCTCTGCCCTGGCCAGCCCACTAGCCAGCCAGCCCTACTCCCTGTTCCTTGCTCTGCAGAGCCCTAGGCCAGCTAAATGACTTCTCTGAAACAACATGTAGCCTAAAGCCACCCTCCCCATGCAGAGCACCAAACTGGTCTCCTGCCAGATGCACGAGCTTTGAGGGGGTCCCTTCTGTATGCTCACCAGCTCCTCAAGTCATCCCTTCCCTCTCTTCAAGTCTCGGTTTCCCCCTTTTGGAGAATGAGGGAGTTGAATCAGACAGTTTTTAAGACTCCTTCCAGGTCTCATATTGTAGGATTCTAACCTCACACTTGCCTTCTATTGTGTCTCTAAGGATTCTTTGGGGTCCCAAACTATAGTATTTTAAGTCCCCACTCCCCACTTCCAACACAGGAAACTGTTTTTCAGCCTATTAAAATAATGAAAAGGGGACTGGACCCAAAGTGCCTTTGAATTTCTAGGATGCTAATTTCTCACTCCTATATTTTGCTATATTTTGTTTTTATATCACTTAGTTTCTCTCTCTGTCTCCCTTCCCTTCCCTGAAACACACAAGGAGCCAGCCCTTGTAACAAAGATCTTTTTAATACAAAGAGGAAGAAGAGAGGGAAAAACTCAGTCAAACCAATAAATATATGAATGAAAAAATCTGACATTGTTCCACACATGTGGACCCTGCCCTGGCTGCGTCTGCAAAGAATTTGGCAGGGGGTATCTTCTCATAGCTCCTCTTTGGGGTCAAGTTTGGTTTTTGTCATTTTGCAACATTTATTTTTGATTGCTTGTCATTGTTCTCTCCATTTCCATTGTTATAGCTATTGTGCATATTATTTTCCTGGCTTTATTTCACTCTGCAGAGGGACACCTGGGTGGGGAAGTCGATAGAGCACTGGAGGATGTGAGGTCGATATGGCCTCAGACACTTGATACTTACTATCTGTGTGACCTTGGTCAAGTCACTTAACCATGATTACCTCAAGCATCCAGGGTCATCTCCAGTTTTCCTGATATCCATCTTGTCACTGGACCCAGATGGCTCTGGAGGAGAGAAAAAGGCTGGTGACTTTGTACAACCTTCCCTCTCTTAACTACAATTCAGTGCAAGTCATGACATTATCTCCCAATGTCATGGTCCTTTTGAAGAATTAAGGATAAACAACAACAATGTGACTCTGCATCTGTTCATGTACATCTTTCCATACTTTTCTCTTTATTGTAGTTGTTATTTTTGTTTGTTTTTTGTTTTTTGGGGGGTGAGGCAATTGGGGTTAAGTGACTTGCCCAGGGTCACACAGCTAGTAAATGTCAAGTGTCTGAGGTCAGATTTGAACTCAGGTCCTCCTGAATCCAGGGCCAGTGCTTTCTCCACTGTGCCACCTAGTTGCCCCCTATTCATTGTAGTTGTTATTTTTAAAACACGGCAATATTCCATTATATCCAGGAACCACACTTTATGTAGCCATTCCCCAATCAATGGACGTTGACTTTATTACCAGTTCTTTGCTACCACACAAAGTGCTACTATAAATATCTTGGTGTTTATGAAGACTTTCTTTTTGTCAGTTACCTCTTTGGGGCATGTGCCTACCAGTAAGACCTCTAGGTCAAAGAGTATGGACATTTAAGTGACTTTACCTGCATAATTCCAAATTGCTTTCCAGAAAGGTTGTAGTAATTCAGAGTGCCACCAACAACAATCCATATGTACTTGTCTTTCCACAACCCCTCCAATGTTGATTATTGCCATCTTTTTATCATCTTTGCAAATTTTCTGGGTACAAAGTCAAACCTCAGGGTTGTTTTGATTTGCTTTTCTTTTATTATTAGTGATATGGGACATCCTTTTATGTTGTTGGTAATAGTTTACAATTCTTATTTTAATAATTAGTTATTCATAGCTTTTGACTACTTCTTTATTGGGGAATAGCTTCTCATCTTAACCATTTCTATAAGTTTCTATATATCTTAGATACTAAAACCATTTAAAAAGATAGTTGATAAATACTTTATCCTGGTTGACCAATTCCCTTCTTATCCTAAATGCATGGGTTTTGTTTGTACAGAAGCTTTTCAGTTTCATGTAATCAAAATTATCTATATATCTTTAGTAATTGCTTCTATCCTGCTTTAGCTGTGAAAGTTGTATGATCTGACTCTCTTCTCATTTTTTGTATGATCTTTTTATCGTAAGTTCATTTATCCATTTCAAATTTATTATGGAGTATGGTGTGAGATGCCTAATTTGTGGCAGACTGTTTTCCACCAGTTCTTATCAAATAGGAAATTTTATCCTAAGTAGTTTATATTTTGAGGTTTATTAAACACTGGGTTATTGTATTCTATTACTTCCGATTTGCTTTTTTCTAGTCTATTCCACTTATCTATTTTTTTTTTTTGCAGGGCAATGGGGTTTAAGTGACTTGCCCAGGGTCACACAGCTAGTAAGTGTCTGAGGGTGGGTTTGAACTCAGGTCCTCCTGAATCCAAGGCTAATGCCTTATCCATTGCGCCACCTAGCTGCCCCCACACTTACCTATTTTTAAAACAGAAATAAATGGTTTTGATGATTGCCACTTCATAATATAATTTGAGGTCTAGAAGTGATATTCTAATAATAATAATAATAATAATGATTAAGATTTATATAATGTTTTAAGATTTGCAAGGTACTTTATAAATATTTTCTCATTTGTTCCTTACAACAACCTTGTGAGGTAGGTGCTATTATTCTTCCCATTTTGCAGATGAGGAAATGGAGGCAGTGGTTAAGTGACTTATGCAGGGTCAGACAGCTAGTATGTATCTGAGGCAGGTTTCAAATTCAGGTCTTTCTGGCTCTAAACCTAGTACTCTATCCATTTAACCACCTAGTTCCCTTCATCCTACCCTTTTCAAATTTTTTTCCTTGAGGCAGCTAGGTGGCGCAGTGGATAGAGCTCTGGCCCTGGAGTCAGGAGGAGCTGAGTTCAAATTCGGCCTCAGACACTTAACACTTACTAGCTGTGTGACCCTGGGCAAGTCACTTAACCCCAATTGCCTCACTAAAAAAAAAAAATTTTTTTTCCTTGATATTCTACATCTTTTGTTCCTTCAAAATAAATTTTATTATTATTTTATCAAAATTTATGAGGTATATTTTAGTAATTTGATTAGTATAGTATTAAACACTATACTATTAAATACTATAATCATGGTATAGTATTAATTAACATTGGTAGTATTTTCATTTTCATTATATTGGCATGGCCCAGCCATGAGCACCAAATATTTCTTCAGCTATTTAGGTTGTTATTGATTTCTTTAAGGAATACTTTGCAATTGAATCTATACAAATTGGAGTGTGCTTTAGTAGATCAGCCCTCAATTATTTTGCATTTTCTTGTTATTTGGAATGATTTTTTTCCCTTTCTATAATTGTCCTTGGCTTTTGTTATTATTGTGTAGAAATGCTGTTAGGTTTTGTGAATTTCTTTGATAGTCTGCAACTTTGCTGATGCTATTAATTGTCTCACTTAGGTGCTTTGCCGATTCCCTAGGATTTTCTAAGTAAATCATCATGTCATTAGAAAATAAGGAGAGCTATACTGTGTCCCTTTGAATGAACTGAACCTGGACTAAAGCTAGTTTTCTGATCTTGTTGTTTTGGTTGCCATGCAACAAGGACATGAATACAAGGGGACACTGGCTAATCACAGTAGGGGCATAGAGAGTACATAGGACCCCTGTGTTTTGTTCCTAACCACAATCCAAGATAGGAAGGGGGCATGGGGAAAAATTTTCCATCTGCATCGTATGGTCCTAAAAAGTGCACAGAAAGTGTAACTGGAGGAACAGTGACCATCAAAGGGAAGAACTGAGTTAATTTGGATTAAGTTATCAGGGATGGATTGCAGATGTGACCCCTGGAGCTGTCAAGAGAGCAAGGATGGCTGCCCGGTGACTGGCAGACAGTCAAATAGATCAGTAAAGGAATAGAAAGGCAAGCCAGGAAAGGGAGAGACAAGTTAACAGTCCTGAGTTCCCCTAGACCAGCCCAGGGATTTGCCGTGGGTGTTAGGATCTGACCAAAATCTGGATAAGCCTTAAAGACCATATTCCCCAGTGCTATTCAATTCCCCACTATTCCTGGAAGTAGAAGGCTCCAAGTTCAGGGGTCAAGATGGCCAGCTACTGGAATAGTACTGAGAGCCCACTGAGAGGACTTAATTGCTCTTTTTTCTTTTTTAAATATCTTTTGTTCTTACAATAGCCATTTCCATATATTTCACACTAACACCATTAGTGAATTTTCCCTTATAACAAAGAAAGATAGCTAAATAAATTCAGTCAACACAGCCATAGAACATGCAAAGTCCCTCACCTCTCAAAAGAAAGGAGCAAGGTAAAGTTACTCATCTCTTTTCTGGGGGCTAACATTGTGCATAACTACTACAAATATTTAGAAGCAACTGGTGGCTCAGTGGATACGGCATGGGATTTGGAGTCAGGAAGACCTGAGTTCAAATCCAGCCTCAGACACTTACTAAGCTGTGTGACCCTAGGCAAGTCACTTAACCTAGGCAAAAGTCTCCACTGGAGAAGGAAATGGCAAGCCACTCTAGTATCTTTGCCAAGAAAACCCTGTGCTGTAGTCCACAGAGTCAAAAAGAGTCAGGCACAACTGATGGACTGAACAACAACAAAATTACGGATATTCAGCTTTATTTTATTGTTTTTTAAATTGATGTAATTGTTATATATGCCATTTTCCTGGTTCTGATTCCTTTAGAGTTTGGTTAGAATATGTAGTGCATAAAGTGGAGTAATGTATAATCAGCATAACAAAGGAGTTTATATTTAATCTGAGAGGCAATTGTGTGGAGGATGGATTGGAGAGAGGAAGTATAGCAGACAAGAGAGGGCCTTTCCCCTCCCTGTCAGACAAAAAGTAGGGAGAGGCAGTGTCATACAATAGAAAGAGGTACTAGAGCTGGAGCCGGAGGACCTGAGTTCAAATCCTGGAACTGGCAATTTTTACCTATGTGACCATGGTCGATTCACTTCTCTGAACTGTTAGGGACCTAGACCAGATAGACAACAAGATAATACAATTAGATTGTATTCAAAATTAGTTGAATGGCCACATTCAAAGAGATATTGTTAATGGTACAATGTTAATGTGGCAGGAAGGTTATGGAAGTGCCCCCCAGGGATCTATGCTATTTAATATGTTTGGAAATGGTTTGGATGAAGGCATAGCTGGCATGACCATCTATTTAGTAAGATGAGAAGCGTAGGTAACACATTAGCTGAGTCAGGATCTAGAAGGATCTCGATCATTTCAGATATTAGAATAAATATAATAAGATGAAATTCGGTAGGAACAAATGTAAAATCATACACTTTGGTTCCAAAAAATCCACTTCAGAGGTATAGAACAGACAAGGCATCATTAGATAGCAGATTGTCTAGGAAAGATCTGGGGTTTTAGTTGGCTACAAGTTCCATATGATTCGGTAGTAGGGCGCAGCAGCCAAAAACGAACAAACCCAGCTTTGGGCATATCTTCTAAGAATAAGGAGGTCAGTGGTCCTGTATATTGTCCCCTAGTCAGGTCCCATCTGGAGTAGTTTGTTCAGTTCTGGAAATCATAGATCAAGGAGTACATTCAGAGGAAGATAACCAGGATAGTGGCATATGAAAATTAGTTAAAGGAACTGGGATAACATAATCAGTAGGAGCTTGAGCCAGTGGTGGACACAAGAAACACCCCTGTCCCCTTAAGGGTACCAGAGAACACTAGGGGAAAGGGGAAATGTAACATACCTGGCCTTAATGGAGTGGGAGTGAGAATAGTAACTGTTAGGGGTCCGTTTGAGAATTTTGCCAGAAATCAAGGGCAAGCTCACAGGCATATGGTTTTCAGACACTGTTGTTACCTTCCCTTTTCTGTTTGTTTTTTTGTTTGTTTGTTTTTGTGGGGCAATGAGGGTTAAGTGACTTGCCCAGGGTCACACAGCTAGTGTCAAGTGTCTGAGGCCGCATTTGAACTCAGGTCTTTCTGAATCCAGGGCCAGTGCTTTCCACCTAGCTGCCCTGTTACCTTCTTTTTTAAAGTTGGGACCCTATTTGTCCATTTGGATTCCTGCAGCACTTCTCCTATTCTCCAATACCTTCCAGGGATCATTGGCAGTGGCTCAGCAATCATACCTGCCAGTCCTTTCAGTACTCTACCTTTCTAGAGGGTGGCTAGGTGACACAGTGGATAGAGCACTGACCCTGGAGTCCAGAAGACCTGACTTCAAATCTGACATCAGACACTTAGTAGCTGTGTGACCCTGGGCAAGTCACTTCACCCCAATTGCCTCAAACACCCAGGGTTATCTCCAGTTGTTCTGATGTATATCTTGCCACTGACACAGACAGCTCTGGAGAAGAGAGTGAGATTGCTGACCTTGCAGAGCCCTCCCTCCCTTAAATCCAATTCAGTGTAAGTCATGACATCCCCACAATGTCATGGTCCTTTTTGAGAACGGACAAACAACAACAACCTAGAATGGTGTATTATATGCCTTAGGAGTTTGTTAATTGAATTTTTTTTTGCGGGGCAATGAGGGTTAAGTGACTTGCCCAGGATCACACAGCTAGTAAGTGTCAAGTGTCTTGATCTGGATTTGAACTCAGGTCCTCCTGAATCTAGGGCCAGTGTTTTAGCCACTGTGCCACCTAGCTGCCCCAAGGAGTTTAAGTCAAAAGAAAGGTGACAGAGTCCACTAGTCTTCTTATGGGGAAGTAGTAATACTTCAGCTAAGGACTCTGGGTGAAGTCTGAAGTAGGGGGAAGCTCCATCATTTTTAAAAGTTTTTTAAATTTTTAAATATTAAAAATTTTTTTGACAAATTTAAATTTTAAAATAATTTTAAAATTTTTAAATAAAAAATTTACTTTTCCCCAATTATATGTAAAGACAATTATTAACATTCATTTTTACATAATTTTGAGTTCCAAATTTTTTCCCTTCCACCCCTCCCCTCTTCCTAAAACAGTAAGCAATTTGATATAGGTTATTTATGCGCCATCATATAAAACATATTTTCATATTAGTCGTGTTGTAAAAGAAGAAACAGATGAAGAAGAAAAAACACACAAAAAATAAAGTGAAAATGTATGCTATGATCTGCATTCAAAGTCCATCAGTTCTTTTCTCTGAATGTGGAGAGCATTTTCCATCATGAGTCCTTTGGAATTGTCTTGGATCATTGTGTTGTTGAGAGGGGCTAAGTCATTCATACTCAATCATCACACAATGTTGCTGTTACTGTGTACAATGTTCTCTTGGTTCCACATATTTCACTTTGTATGAGTTCATGTAAGTCTTTAAATATTTTTCTGAAATACATCTGCTCATGATTTCTTTCTTTCTTTCTTTCTTTCTTTTTGTAGGGCAATGAGGGTTAAGTGACTTGCCCAGGGTCACACAGCTAGTTAAGTGTCAAGTGTCTGAGGCTGGATTTGAACTCAGGTTCTTCTGAATCCAGGGCCAGTGCTTTATCCACTGCACCACCTAGCTGCCCCCTGCTCATCATTTCTTATAGCACAAAGTATTCCATCACAATAATATACCACAACTTGTTCAGCCATTCCTCAATTGATGGACATCCCTCAATTTCCAATATTTTTGCTACCACAAAAGAGCTGTTATAAATATTTTGTGCATATTTTAGGTCTTTTCCCCTTTTGTGCTCTCTTTGGGATACAGGCCTAGTAATGTTATTGCTGGATCAAAGGGTATGCACAATTTGAGTACCCTTTGTCATAGTTTCAAATTGCCCTCCAGAATGTTTGGATAAATTCACAACTCCACCAACAGTGCATTAGTGCCACAATTTCCCCCACATCCTCTTTAACATTTAATATTTTCCTTTTGTGCTATGTTAGCCAACCTGATTGGTGTGAGGTGGTACCTCAGAATTATTTTAATTTGCATTTCTCTAATCAAAATTTATTTAGAGCATTTCTTCATATGACTATAGATAACTTTGACTTTTTTTCATCTGAAAACTGCCTGTTCATATTCTTTGACCATTTTTTAGTTGGGGAATGAGGAAGTTCCATCACTTTGAGCCCAGTGGGGCCATGCTTGTCAGAGGGCAATAAAAACCATGGGAGTAGCAGAGCATCCAGTGGTGGCCAAATGAGACAAGGAGAAAATGATGCTACACACTGCACCCACATGCCTAGCAGAGATGACACACATGGCAGAGACTGAATTCCAGGTGAGAGTAAGACAGTGGGAGAAGCACACTGACAACCCTAGAGGACATGAGAGACCTCAATGTATCAAAGGCGTGAGATTTTGTTCCATGTGCCTGCTCTAGCTACAAATGTTCCCTACCCATATCCTTTTCCCCACTGATGGTACATATATTTGTGAGAGAAAATGTCCCAGGTTTATGGGGAAAATAGTCTGTTGCTTCTTTTCTTATTCAGTTATTCCATTACTTGTCTTTGTTTTGAATAATTGTATCCTTTGACTGACTGGTAAATGTAAACAAAGTGATGGGGGCTCATAAGCTATGGGTTTTTGTGTGGAGTCAAACCCCTAGAGTACCTTGAACCTGGGGTAGCTTGTCTGGAAGGACACATGTGCTGATGTTACAGGGCACCCCAAATAAGATGACTGTCTCATCCCTTCCTTAATTTATATCTTCCCCCCAACATGTTTTAAAAGCCCTATTTTGGTTGTTCTTGTGTTCCTTGCCAGCCTCAGCACATCCTGAGCATTATTGTTCCTGACACAATACTTATGAGAATGTGTCACATCTTTATATTCATTTTCCATTATCTGCTCCTGCTTCCATCTTCTGTACATCTTTAAATTTTAAGTTGGCCAATGAGCTCCTTTTATATTCATTTATCTTGGTGTCTTCTGAATTTCATTCCTGAGAATTGCCCATTCCTCCTGGGCTGACTTCCTCTGCTGAATTTTAGTCCAAGACATTAGAGCTATCTTTTTTCCTGAAACCTTTGAAATCTAGTCTCCAAAATATAGGGTGCATGCTAAAGCTAAATCCAGCCTTTCCCTCCTCTATCACAAACTCTAAGATAGAGTGATCACTTATGCTCTCCCTCTATTCCTTCCCTCCGCCTCCACCTCACCCCCATTTCCATCATTCAGAGGCAGATGCAGCTAGGTAGTATAGTGGATAGGGTTCTGCACTTAGGAGTCAGGAAGATCTGACTTATAATCCTGCCTTTATACACTTACTAGCTATGTAACTCTGGGCAACTTGGTTAACCTCTGCCTGTTTCAGTGTCTTCCTCTGTCCAACAGGGATAATAATAGCACCTATCTCCCCAGGGCTGTTGTGAAGATCAAATGATATATGTATAAAGTGCTTAGCACAGTGCCTGGTGCATATTAGGTGCTATATGAATATTGATATTATTGTTGTTATTATTTCTGGCCTCATTTACTAATTGTGCTACCCTGGGCAAGGCACTCAATCTCTGCCTCAGTTTCTTCAAATATAAAGTGGGAATAATAATAGCACCTATATCCCAAGATGGTTATATCATCTGAGATCATATTTGTAAAGTGAGATCCAGGGACAGCTAGGTGGCACAGTGGATAGAGCACTGGTCCTGGATTCAGGAGGACCTGAGTTCAAATCCAGCCTCAGACACTTGATACTTACTAGCTGTGTGTCTCTGGGCAAGTCACTTGACCCCAATTGCCTTACCAAAAAAAAATAATAAACCAAAACAAAAATAAAGTGAGGTCCTATTTGTAAATCTTAAGGTTATATATATTTATATATATATATGTAACCATATATATATAAAACCATATATAAAAATTATTAGCATTGTTGTTGTTATTATAATTCTATTTCAGATAAGTTCCCCCTTGTTAGTGAGAATCAAGGACAGACTCAAAGCTTCTCTTTTTGGTTCTTCCACTTTTGAAGGGCGAAATTATCATTAAGGCAGCCTAAGAAATTATTAGCTTCTCTGCTTTGGCAGCAAGAGCTTTAGTAGATATATGAAGTATTGCGTATGATAAACAATAAGAAAGCCATTTTGGCTGGGACACAGTGCGTGAAGGGGAGTAATGTAATAAGGCTGGAAAGATGGTTGAAGCTAGGCTATGAAGGGGTTTAAATGCCAAGCAGAGGACTTTGTCATTGATCCTCAAGGTAATAGGAAACCACTAGACTTTATGGAGTAAGGGTAGGATGTGAATGGACCTGCCTTTGAGGAAAATCACTTTGGCAGTTTTGTGGAAGAGAAATCGGAGTGGGGAGAGACTTGAGGCAGGAGGCTAATAATCCAGATGAGAAGTGATGAGGACCTGGATGGGCTAGTAGTTATGGGAATGGAGAGAAGGGGACCACTGTAGGAGATGTGATGGGGTAGGATTGCTAAAATTTGGCAAATGACTGGTTGTGGGGGGAGGGAAGAGTTGCGGATTATTTCAAGTTTGTGAATCCAGGTGACTAGCAAGATGGTGGTACCCTCAACAGAAATAGGGAAGTTTGGAAGAGGGGTGGTTTGGGAACCTCTGCCCTCCAGAGAGATATTGGGTTCTGTTTGGGATATGTAGAGTTTAAGATGTTTATGGGTCCAGTTTGAGATATCAAATGGGCAGTGGATGATACTGAGGCTCAGAAGAAAAAAGGAGGGATGGATATATAGAGATGTGGGATTGGGCTCCATAGACGTTATAATAAAATTCAAGGGAGCTGACCAAGTCGCTAATAGTAATAATAACGAGCATTTATATAGCACTTTAAGGCTGACAGATTACCCTACGTATTATCTCATCTGAACCTCACTACAACCCTATGCAGATGAGGAAACAGTCCCAGGTAGGTTAAATGACCTGTCCAAGGCGGCCCAGGTAGAAAGAGCCAAATTAGGATTTAAATTCAGGTTCTCTGCCTTTAAATCCAGGAACCTCACCCTCCAACCATCAGTGAGCTGGAGAGTTGCTATGTGCACCAAATGGGGCTAGCTCTATACACTCTGTCCATTCACCTCCTAGGAGGGGTGCCAGGAGGAGGGAGTTAATTTTGCTAGTGGGCTTTCAAGAGGAACTAAATGAAATAGAAAGTTTGAGATGGGATCCAGGGCAAGAAACACCGAAATATTGCCATTTTGACTTTTCTGCAGTTTCAGCACCTAGGTTCTTTAACTTTCCTTTCTCTGCCTCCTCTTCCCCACTCTGCTCCCCAAACCAGAGAAATCCTTTCCTACCCAACAAGACCACTCACACGTGAATTCCAAAGGGGTCCTTACATCATCCTCCCTGACACTTCCAC
The DNA here is from genome assembly GCF_019393635.1 of Dromiciops gliroides. Lineage (NCBI taxonomy): Eukaryota > Metazoa > Chordata > Mammalia > Microbiotheria > Microbiotheriidae > Dromiciops > Dromiciops gliroides. The sequence goes on from NC_057867.1 coordinate 46,820,270, forward strand.
CAAGGCTTCCCTTCTTCCTGGGTAAGGCTGGACAAGTCTGGGTTACCCTGACTGTGAATCCTGAATACAGGAATATGTCCATACATACCACAAGCTGCCAAGCTCGAGATCAATGCTCAAGAAACAGGAAACCACAGAAGGAATCCACAAGACTGCTTCCTGAACGTTATTGACTTGGTCCCAAAGAAGTGAGGAATGAGGAGACCTTGAAAAGATCACAGATATAAATCTGAAAGGGACCTCAGATGTCAGGTACTACAACCCTTCCTGCTCTTCCTGTTTTTACAGAGAGGGAAACTAAGGCTCAGAGAATTGAAATGACTCACTCCTTCCACTTGGCTTTCTAGTTTCTTTGAAGTCCCAGTGAAAATCCCACTTTCTTCTATGGAAAGCTTTCCCATTCCCTCTTAATTCTAGTGCCTTCCCTTTGTCCATTATTTTCTAGTTATCCTGCTTGTTTATACATAGCTGTTTACAAGTTGTCTCTCTCATTAAATTGGCAACTCTTTGAAGGGTAGGGACTATCTTTTGCCTTTCTTTGCATATCTAGTGCTTAGTATAGTGCCTAGCATATAGTAGGTACTTAACAAATGTTTATTGATTGACTGACTCAATGAAGATCCCACACAGAATCCTAGACCTAGAATTGGAAGAGATCTGAGAAGCCATCTAATCCAACCCCCTCATTTTACAGAGGAGGAAACTGAGGACCAAAGAGATGAAGTGACTTGTGTAAGGTCACACAGGGAAGAGCCAGGATTCAAACCCAGGTCCTCTGACTTCAAATCTAGCACCCTTTCCACTGCCAAAGGGAATGAATAGCCATTCATGAGTGGCCATTGCTTTGCATTCAGGGCACCCCAACCCTTTCTTAGCAGATATATAATCCGATGTGCTTTATTATACCTTTTCTCCAGTGTGTGTGCATGTATATATGTGTGTGTGTGTGTGTGTGTGTAAAAATGAAAACTAGCTTGTCTAATCCCTTAACATAGTTTAAACACAACATGACTTCCTCAAACCTATTCCCAAAATAACAACATCTGAGTCTGTTGCTTTTATTCATTGAACTTCTGAGCATCTCTCTTTCTCCTCCTCTTTCTATTCAGTGGCTCTTTTACTCCTGCTGCTTGGTGAGGCAGATGGACAAAGTGACCAGAGTGCTAGCCCTGGGGTCAGCAAGACCTAGGTTCAAATCCTTCAACATTTATTAGTTGGGCAGGTCACTTAGCCTCAGTTTTCTCATCTGTGTTGGTAATAATATACCCAGTACCAACCTCACAGGGCTGTGAAATAAAATTATGGGCATAACACATTTTGTAAACCTCAAAGTGCTATATAAAGGTTCGCTCTTCTTATGGTTCTCTATGGTATCTCATTTGGTGTTTGGACAGAAGTAGTTTTCTCCATCCACCCTTCTTTTCAGCTCAGTTCAGTTCTCTCACAAATATATGGGCCATCACTGGAGGAAGAAGCAATTGATGGTACAGGGGATAGAGTACTGGACCCAGAGTCAGGAAGACAGTTCAAATCAGACATCAGACCCTTATTAGCTGTGTGACCCTGGGCTCATTACTTAAGCTATGTCTGCTCAGTCTCCTCAACTCTAAAATGGGGGTAATATCAACACCTACCTTGCAGGGTTGTTGTGAGGATCAAGTATTTGTAAAAGTGTTTAGCCCAGGGGCAACTAGGTGGAACAGTGGATAAAGCACTGGCCCTGGATTCAGGAGGACCTGAGGGCAAATCTGACCTCAGGCACTTGACACTTACTAGCTGTGTGAACCTGGGCAAATCACTTAACCCTCATTGCCCTGGAAAAAAGAAAAAAAGAAAAAGAAAAAGTGCTTAGCCCAGCGTCTGGCACATAGTAGATGCTATATAAATGCTTATTCCCTTCCCTCTCCCCTTTTCAGTTTAAAGTTCAATTTTTTAAGACTCTAAGTGAATGAATTTTTACTAGCCCTTCTTGATTTCACTTCATCCCCATCCAAATCCACTTCATTGACACTCTATTCTTTTTTTTTTTGGTGAGGCAATTGGGGTTAAGTGACTTGCCCAGGGTCACACAGCTAGTGTCAAGTGTCTGAGACCAGATTTGAACTCAGGTTCTCCTGAATCCAGGGCCAGTGCTTTATCCACTGCACCACCTAGCTACTCCCTGACACTCTATTCTTTTTTTTGGCGGGGGGGGGGGGAGGGGAGTTGAGGCAATTGGGGTTAAGTGACTTGCCCAGGGTCACACAGCTAGTAAGTGTCAAGTGTCTGGGGCTGAATTTGAACTCAGGTCCTCCTGAATCCATGGCCAGTGCTCTATCCAACACTCTATTCTTAACCAGCTGTTTACTTCCCAATTTAGGATTATAGCTAGCAATTTTAGCTCCTGAAGAAAGCAGCATGAAAAATACTTTCAAATCAAGTTACAAATAATGATGTGAAAATGATAAAAATAATTCCCACCATTTCCATTGAGTAGAAAGGAATTAATTGCTATAAAAGCTCTTATGTGGGTATTATTAATACTGGGCCTTTTAGTAGCTTTCTTTTGTTTTGTTTTTTACTATCTTGCTAACTAAATGCTAAAGTCATTTATTTATGTGCTGCTCATGGAATTCTATTACATAATCTTTAAAAACCACTATTTAAAATCTTTGCATCTTCTAAATTTGCATGCCTTGGAACAAGTCATTAGTCACTCTACCTTAGTTACAACTCTGTCCCAAATTTGCCTTTTTTAAGCTCTTGCTTAATTAGCAGCTATGAAGAAAATACTACTTGTTCCCCCAAAGTCTTCAGCTTCTTTTAGGAATGTCACGATCCCTAGCAATGCCTTTCCAGATTTCTTCCAGTAATATAATCTGTCTGCCATGTGAATTTCCAGACATGGGATAGTAGTTGAACAAGTATATTGTGAAGTCCTGGTTACACTCTGAACGTAGACAACACTTATTTGGCTGTGGCACAAATACCATCGTGATACATGCGCTATAGGTCTTGCTGCTCTCCACACTGGCTGGGAGTGAGCTCTTCAGTTCTCAGTCCTCTGTCATTTTTGTTGGCAGCTCTTGGTAAACTCTATGGAGAATGACTGTGGCAAACTGCGTGTTGTTTATCTCTGTTTGCCTCACTGGACTCAGTCCCTAAGGGTTTGTGAATGAGGCTCTATTTAATTATAACAATCCTCACCTTTTTTTTTTTCCTCCGAAGAATTCAGCTTACCCAAATGCCTTTGATTCCCAATTAGCAGCCCCACAGGCCCAATACAGACATCAAGCTGAACTTAACTAATGTATATGACTGGGATAATGTAGCAGAATGCATGTACTGGTCAGTTTGCACCCACTTTCCCCTTTTGCCCATCCTCTGCGGATAATCCATTTTTGGAAGCTTCCTCCTGTTTGTTATTCAATGAGCAATTGTTAAATGCCTACTATGCACCAGGGTCTGTGGTAAGCACTGGCCAGAGAAAGACAAAATGAAACCGTCCCTGCCATGGGTGGAGGATTTTGAAAGGTGGCAATGAAGAGGGCATTCGTTCTCAGTATGGGGAAGAACTTTTAGAAGGCACTTCGACTATCTGTCTGATTTCAGGGGAATGCAGGGTCTTTGAAGGAGAGGAAGATGGCTAGACCAAGGTTTACTACAGCCAACATTACAGACTCCCACATGGGATGGCTTCCTTGTGTGTGTAAGCCGAAGACTCCCAGTACTGATTTCTTCCTCTTATTCCCAGATTCTGAGGTTACAGATCACTTGCAGCCTTGCTCCTACTCACTTGAAGCTTGTCTTTAGATCCAGCTATTACAATTCACTTAGACACAGACTCCTCAGCCCAGTATTTAAAGCCCCCTACAATCTAGCTCCCCTCTCCCTGCCATGGTTGCTGCCTCATTCCATGTTGGGGATAGGTCTGTCTGTTTGGATGCAGCCCCAGGTTTCTGGATTATGTTTCCTCCAAAACTGACCTTAGCGTCAATGTGGCTCAGACAGACAAATTAAGTGGGGGTGTGGACAAGGAGTGAGGAAGAGCTTAATAAACACCCAGAGCTAGAAAATGATTGATGGCTATGCCTCCTCTGCCCGCTACCTATGAACATTGAGGATCCTATCCCTCTGCTGGTCTCTGATATTCCTCTCAGGTACTCAGACCACCACATGGGAAGACTCTAGTCACAAAGCTTTGCATTTCCACCCTGGGAAGGCTCAAGCTGTGAATTTGCTGGGGAAATACAGAGTTGCCAAGACTGTGGAAGAACCAGAGAAAGTTGGTTCCAAGGTCATGGTCACACAGTAGCTGAGGAGAATCCTCAAAATATCTGCAAAGCATCCGGGTACTGTGTTGCCCCCCTACCAAGAGTGATTGGTCTAACCCTTGGTCATGATGGGTAAGGAATAGTAGGTTTTATGACAAGCCACTGAACTTCTGGGCTTATGCTCCCACATTCTCAGGAACATCCAGAGAGTGAAGAGAGACAAGAGATTGAACTCTGTCCTGGGGGAGAGGAAGAATGAGTGATGGTTATTATGAAAATGGTGATGAGAGAATGTATTTTGACTGTCACAATGTTTAATGACATTGCTATGCTTTTCCCTCTATCTAATTAAACTGCTTTTCTGGACTATGACCAGAGGTCTAAGTGAATTATAACAGCTGGATCCAAACAGGAGAAGTTTCCAGTGGGTGGGGGCAGGGCCACAAGTGATAAGTAACCCTTGACTCTGGATAACAGAAAGAAGTCAGTGCTAGAAGAAAAGGGAAGGGAAGGGAGGAAGGAAGAAAGAAAGGAAGGAAGGAAGGAGGGAGGGAGGGAGGGAAGGAGGGAAGGGAGGAAGGAGGGAAGAACTTGTGATCACTTAGGATGTGCTAGGCACTGTGCTAAATGCTTCAAAAACATCTCATTTGATCCTCACATTTTCTGCTATTATTATTATTATTATTATTCCCCTTTTATAGATGAGGAATATTGAGACGGGGGAGTTGAGATGACTCATCCACGATCACACAGCTAGGAATGATCTGAGGCAAAATTTGAGTTCAGGACTTCCTGACTCCAGGACCAACACTCTATGTACTGGGCTGCCATTTTCTGTCTGATGTTAAAGGACCAGCTTGGGTAAGTGCAGAGAAGCTTATAACCATAAAGCTGGTCACTATGTTATGAATATTTTGGCCAGAGTAATTCACAAAATCATCTACTTAGGTAGAGTAAATAAAGGTGATGCTGACGCTGGTGAAATCACAATTATCCTTATGTTTTGAAGTAATTATTCACAGAATATGATGAGTATTTGTCTCTATCATATCTTCCCCCATAGATTGTAAGCTATTACTTGTATTTCCATAGTTCTTTAAAGTCTACCAAGTGTGGTCCTCATGACAGCCCTGTGAGCTATTTCACAGGGTCACACAGATAGGAAGACAACAAGCATTTATTAGGCACCTACTATGTGCCAGGCACTGAGCTATGTCCGCCCTCAAGGAGCTCACAGTCTAAGTGGGGAGACAATCTGTAAATAACTATCTACAAACAAGATGTAGACACTCCCTCTCAGGGTCTCCTGTAAGCTGCCGGACACTTACATTCTGGGTTCTGAATCGCCTTACCGATTTATACAACAGTGGTGTCAAACTCACATAGAAAGGGGTCACTAATCCATAGGGAAAGACCCCTGCTCCTCTCATATTGACTTAGTTTTCAAATGGGATGTTATCTATGTTTAATTGTATTTTTATTTGCTTTGTTAAATATTTCCCAATTACATTTTAATCTGTTTCAGGCCACACTTGGGAAGCCTAAGGCCCAGTGTTTGATGTGGCTCGTATAGAAGACCTAGGGGGCATGACAGGGTATACATTAGTTTAATGCCTTTGATGATTGATTGATTCAATAGAGATGTTCTCACCCGAGAGAAGTATCAGGGCTCTATCTTGTTAATTACTTTAAATGGGCTGGGGTGATTGAGTGAATCAACCTTACACTTGTAGGGTTCTTGCTGACATGAGGTTTTCCCTGGGGTAAGCTTTTGAGTTCTAGATAACAATGGGTAGGATTGGGAAATGTTAAGGGTTGGCAGAGTGTAGAAGCTGCATTCCACATGTTTTGTGCAGACAGCATTATTATAGCAGAGCTTAACAATGGGGAAAAGTGAAGCCCAGGTATCTGGACAGTGATCACAAGTAGACAGTAGAGATAATGTAGTGTTAAGTTAGCACATTCATTTTGGTAATCAGTTTGGAGTTGATAGACAGGTGCTGGTGTTGCTGTTGAATAGGAGAGGAATAAAGAAAACCATCTAAAAATGAGAATGAAATTGAGACCCCCAGCCTGAGATGATTTGTTTTAGAATCCATGCAGGGGGAAGATTGCCCTCAGGAACATCTTAGGGGATCATGGCTTTTCAGTTGGAAGAGTTCCTGGTATCATCTCACCAAATTCCCTCATTTTTTGCAGGAAGAAACTAGGGCTACTAGTGGGATAGTGACTTACCCAAGGTCACATAGGTACTGAGCAACAGGGTTACATCTGTGAGCAACATGAAGCCATTCTTTAAAACTCAGTCCTCCTGCTTTGAGCAGTAATGGTTCCTTCTTTATCCTCCATGCTTTTGTGATATCACTGATCTTTGGGATATGGCTTTCTCAATAGAAAGGACATTATATAAAATGCAGTATCATCTGCTTTGCCACTGTACCCTAGAGATCACTGGGCTTTTCCATCTCCCCGGCAACTGAAACCTTCTATATGCATATTCACACCCACACCAAAGCCTGTGAGGGATTGGTACTTGTGCTTATTTTGGACCCTGCTCTCCTGGTCCTGGGTCCATACCCTGAAGCTGCTGAGGCACCTGGGGCACAACTCCGACATACTGCTTCATGGTATCCAGGGGGCTCACTGTGGTCTGGTCATCTTCTAGCAGATGAGAATTTATAAGGTCCCTCTATGGGCCAGCCTGTAGGACTCTTCTCCTAGGCTGCCTGGACATATTTTGGCAATGTGTCTGGGGTTTGAGTCATGAAGGAATACCAGCTCCTGAAGCTTAGTAGGCCACTGTGGACTCCCGGCTTTATCAGGATCATTTTGGAAACCTAAACCTCCAGCACCCTCCCTCTGTGGAACTTCTTGGAACCAGAACCAAGTAGAACCCTAGGGGCAGCTAGGTGGTGCAGTGGATAAAGCATCGGCTCTGGATTCAGGAGGACTTGAGTTCAAATCGGGTCTCAGACACTTGACATTTACTAGTTGTGTGACCCTGAGCAAGTCACTTAACCCTCATTGCCCCCCCCCCAAAAAAAAGAACCCTCACTGGGGTCTTCTCTGAATCTATCATCTTCATCTTCCTAACAGTGAAAATGAATATGGACAGTAGAAGAGAGGCAGGCCCTGCTGGATTCATAAGGGTACCCCTGAATGCCATTTTCAAGGCTCCTGGCAGGGAAAGAGGACTGTCTTGTTAGTTTCAGGGAAGGTCCTAACAGATCCAGAGTAACTATGCCATTATCATCTTCTCCTACAGCTATGCCTCACCCCCTTCTTGTTCAGGACATGAAATAAAATGACCGAGTGCAAGACAGCTTGGAGAGTCCCTGTGCCTTTGTCAGTGAGCGACAAGAGCTTTAGAATCTTGAAGATTGGTGGAATTTTAAATTATTGCTAGTTATTAAACTAATCTCAGCAATTTAAAAAATATTTCAAGAGACAAGAGACTGAGTATCTTCAAGATCAGTGGAATTTTAAATTTTTTCACGTTATTAAACTAATTTAAGCAATTTAGAAAAATATTTCCTAATGAAACACAATGTTCCCTTGTCCTCTTTTCTAAAAAGTGCTTAGTACAAGTGATCAGAGTGACAAAGACCAAGGCTCTCAGTGGCAGGAGAATTTGTATCTGCATTGCATTGGAGATGAGTTTGATCTTGCCTCCCCCCCACCCCTGCAACCCACACTTTTCAAGGTATTGAACATTTTTTAAAAATTAAATTTAAAAATGTTCCTTAATAGTATTTTATTTTTCCAGTTACATGTAAAGATAGTTTTCAACATTTGTTTTATAAGATTTTGAGTTCCAAATTTTTCTCCCTCCCTCTCTTGCCTCCCCCCTCCCCAAGACAGCAAGCAATCTGATATAGGTGATCTCTGTACAATTACATTAAATTTATTTCTCCATTAGTCATGTTGTGAAAGAAGAATCAGAACAAAAAGGGAAAAACCTCAAGAAAGTAAACAAAAGAAAAGAAAAAGTAAAAATAGTGTGGTGCATTCTGCATTCAGATTCTACAGTTCTTTTTTTGGATGTGGAGAGCATTTTCCATCATGAGTTCAAGGTATTGATCATTGAAAAAATACATTGGTAACTTTCATAATTTTTCCATTAAAGCCCAAATGGTCCAGTTCTACTTCGGCTCTTGCCCAGAAACCAGTAATGATGTCACCATCTCTACTTTACCATCCTTACTTTGCTCCCAGGTCACTGTGTCATTATTGCCAGCTAGCTGACATCCCTATCTCATCTTCCATGGAGTCGTAGGGATCAAGTAGGTGATAAAAGAGACACAGTGGAGTAGTGAATGACTGGGGCAAACTCCTATCTTAGAAGAAACATATTACTCTATCAACAATGTTTCCCATATACCAACAATATGACACATAATTACTCCTGGAAAGATAATAGCAATGGATTAATAATCTGTGTCTGTCTTGGGTTTAGTGGGACCTACTTTGACATAAGGCCACATTGACTTCCCACCTCCTTGTAGAGAGAGGAAAAGGAGATAAAATGAATGAAAAACACCTTTTTTTGGCTCTTCTGCTTGATTGAAAGGAGCCTATCCATCTCTGCCTGAAGTTAAGTTGAGAAGCCATGATTCTCCATACTGCTACATCCTCCAGTAGAGGAAGGTGCTGGGGGTGGGGGAGAGACAGAGACACAGAGACAGAGACAGAGAGGTAGAGACACACAGAGATAGAGACAGAGACAGAGAGAATTTCCTGTCCAGCCCAAGGTGGAAAAGAGTAAGAATTATAGCAGTCAAGAGACTGCTATTTTCCTGATTGGCCAGAAGATAAAAGAATAAGGTCAAGACAAAGACCCTAGAAGGCCTAGTGCCTCACCCACTATTTATTGTTGGTCAAGTCAGGTGATGTGTTACTATATGTGTTCCTTCTTTTTTCACCTAATCATATTTTATTTTTTCCCAACTACATGTAAAGATAGTTTTCAACATTAATTTTTGTAAGATTTTGAGTCACACATTTTTCTCCCTCCACAAGACAGCAAGCAATCTGATACAGATTATATATGTACAATTCCACATTAGTCATTTTATGAAAGAAGAATCAGAAGGGAAAAACCACAAGAAAAAAAAAGTGAAAATAGTATGGTTCGATCTGCATTCAGATTCCACAGTTCTTTTTCTGGATGTGGAGAGCATTTTCCATCATGAGTCTTTTTCAGTTGTCTTGGATCATTGTATTGCTGAGAAGAAATAAGTCACAGCTGATCATCACACAATGTTGCTGTTACTATGTATAATGTTCTCCTGGTTCTGCTCACTTCACTCAGCATCAGTCCATTTAAGTCTTTCCAGGTTTTTCTGAAATATACCTGCTCATCATTTCTTATAGCATAATAGTATTCCACTACATTCATATACAACAACTTGTTCAGCCATTCCCCAATTGATGGGCATCCCCTCGAGTTCCAATTCACAAAAAGACCTGCTATGAATATTTTTTGTACATGTGGGCCCTTTTCCCTTTATCATGGTCTCTTTGGGGTACAGACCTGGTAATGGTATTTCTGGATCAAAGGATTTGCAGTTTTATAGTCCTTTGGGCATAGTTCCAAACTGTTCTCCAGAACAGTTGGCTCAATTCACAACTCCAACCAACAATGCATTAGTGTTTCAATTTTCCCACATCTTCTCCAACATTTATCATCTTCCTTTTTTCTCATATTATCCAATCTGATAGGTGTGAATTGTTTTAATTTGCATTTCTCTAATCAGTAGTGATTTAGAGCATTTTTCATATGACTGTAGATGGGTTTTTGTTGTTGTTTTTGTTTCTTTTTTGTGTTTCTTTTTGCAGGGCAATAAGGGTTAAGTGACTTGCTCAGGGTCACACAGCTAGTAAGTATCAAGTGTCTGAGGCCGGATTTGAACTCAAGTCCTCCTGAATCCAGGGCTGGTGCTTTATCCACTACACCACCTAGCTGCTCCTGTAGATAGCTTTAATTTCTTCATCTAAAACCTGTTTGTTCATATCCTTTGACCATTTCTCAATTGGAGAATGACATGTATTCTTATAAATTTGATTCAGTTCTCTGTTTTGTGAAATTAGGCCTTTATCATAAACACTGGCTGTAAAAATTGTTTCCCAGCTTTCTGCTTTCCTTCTAATCTTGTTTGCATTGGTTTTGGTTGTGCAAAACCCTTTTAATTTAATATAATCAAAATTATCCATTTTGCATTTTATAATATTCTGTACCTCTTATTTGGTCATAAGTTATTCCCCTCTACATAGATTTGACAAGTAAACTATTCTTTCCTCTCCTAATTTGTCTATGTTATCACCTTTTACATTTAAATCATGTACCCATTTTGCCTTTATTTTGGTATACTGTGTAAGATGTTGGTCTTTGCCTGGTTTCTGCCATACTGTTTTCCAGTTTTCCCAGCAGTTTTTGTCAACAGTGAATTCTTATCCCAGAAGCTGGAGTCTTTGGGTTTATCAAACAGTAGATTATTATAGTCATTTACTACTGTGTCTTATGCACCAAATCTATTCCACTGATCCACTACTATTTTTCTTCACCACACCAAATAGTTTTCATGATTGCTGCTTTATAATATAGTTTTAGATCTGGCACAGCCAGGCCACCTTCCCTTGCATTTTTTTCACTTATTCTCTTGATATTCATGGCCTTTGTTCTTCCAGATGAATTTTGTTATCATTTTTTCTAGCTCTATAAAATCATTTTAGGTAGTTTGGTGTGGCACTGAATAAGTAAATTAATTTAGGTAGAATTGTCATTTTTATTATATTAGCTCAGTCTATCCATGTTAATATTTTTTGCAGGGCAATGAGGGTTAAGTGACTTGCCCAGAGCCACACAGCTAATAAGTGTCTAAGGCTGGTTTTGAACTCAGGTCCTCCTGAATTAGGGCCGGTGCTTTATCCAGTATGCCACCTAGCTGCCCCCCTTTGTTGATATTTTTTATAAAATTTGTGTTATGGTTCCTTCTTGCTAGGAGCCAAGACTCCACATCAGCTTCTCCCCTCAAGAGTGGGGCAATGGTTCTGATTGTGTACACCCTGTAGTCTTGCAGTCCTGAAGGTTATTGGAGGAGATATCCCTTTTCCAAGGCAGGATTCAGATTTGAATCAAGGTGGCCGTACTCCACTAAGGAACAGAAAGCTACTCCCTATACTGTGAACTATTGGAGGCCACTCTTGTATTGGCTAGAACTAAATGAGGGAGCAGTGGGCAATTCCATGTGCTCCCCCCATTCAAACAATCCAAAGGAATTAGTGAACATTGCTTTGATTCCTTATCATCTACACCAATAAAAGACAATATTAATACCATATAACAATGGTTATGAAGGAACTGCATTCTGTACTATTGCAGGGAGCATTCACAGCAGTGAGATCATGGAATTGCTGAAGTATCAATATATAAAAATAGTATACAATCTACTTTGCTGGCTCAGGGCTAGGGTCCTGATTCCCATAATAGAGCTATATGCACCCCTCTCTTTTTTGGCCCCCAAAGTCAGCTTCCTCCCTCACATCCTATTCTGTGCATAAGTGACTAGAGAGATGAAATAACCTACAACTCCAAGAGTGGCACAAATAGAAAATGATAATAAAGGGTAAAAGAATAGGAGTTATGCCTTCCAACCCAAGAGGAAATGAAACAGTATAGTACAGAAGAAAGTTAGAGGTGGTGGTGGTGGTTGTTTAGTCAATAAGTCCTTTCTGACTCTTGGTGACCCCATTTGGGATTTTCTTGGCAAGTATCCTGGAGTGGTTTGTCATTTCCTTTTCCAGCTTATTTTACAGAGGAGGAACTGAGGCAAATAGAGTGAAATGACTTGCCCAGGGTCATGTAGCTAGTAAGTAACTGAGGCTAGATTTGAACTCAGGTCCTCTTGACTACAGGGCTGGTGCTTTATTCATTGTGCCACCTAGTTACCTCCTGAAAGACCTGGCCTCAAATCGTGGTTCTATTACTATCTACCCTATGACCTTAGAGAAATCATTTAACCTCTATGGGTCTCTATCTCCTTCTCTGGTGAGTGAGGGAGCTGGACTAGACAATTTCTGAGGTTCCTCTCAGCTTTAGATCTCTGAGCCAGAACCTAGGCATGGGGTCTGCATTACATAATGAATAAAATGCTTATGGATGATTCTGTGAAGCTGAGTTGAGACAGACTCACAGCCCTTCATGAGTCAGATTGAGAAGTGGGAATGGAGAAACTACTTTCTTGAGTTTCAGTCTGTAAATTGTCTAGAGATGGCCAAGCTCAACCTCCAGCCCAGATTGCCTGGCTCACCACATAGAACCTCAGAGCTGAAATGGATCTTAGCCCTGAATGAGATGCCTTCTCCACTATCCCCAACAAGTGGCCATCGATCAGTCTTTGCTTAAAGATTCTCAGTGATGGGGTTATTCACTATCCCCCCAAGGCAGTCCATTCCATTTGGGGACAGCACTCATTGTTAGGAAGTTCTTCCTAATATTACACAGAAATCTGTCCCTGTAACTTCCTGGCTTTGTGCTTTGTCAGAGAAAATCTCCTTGCTGACACATGTACATAGAAGCATTTACATGCATGCACACACCACACGCATCCTCATACGACATAGGTGGTCTTCTTTCTTGTAGCCAGTCCAAGTTTTGCTTCCTTTGGCTACAAGAATATGGTTCTGGTATCTTGTTCAACACAAAGCCAATGGTTTTAATTGGTCACGCCAGACATCATTAAAGAAGACATTTTAACAAACTAGGGACTCCACTTGGAAACAGGCCTCAAGGGGAATTATTAAAAGCAAACACATAACTGCTCTGGGAGGTGGGGGGGTGGGACACTGCAGGCAGGCTCATTATTGGTAATGAGGTGAGAATGAAGCCTCCTAGCTTCATTAGGAACTTAGAAAACTTTTCTTAGCAACAATTTCCCTTTTTGATGGACTAGCTTTCTTCACACAGACACCCTGTCGAAAAGGCGAGTGTTTGCTGTTGAATCGGCCTCTGCCCTGAGACACCCTTTTGTCAGAAGTGGAGTGTTAATGAATTCCCCAAACCCTGCATTTTCTCCCAGAAGGAATCTTGCCCTTCCCCACCCCCAGTCCCCAAAGAAACTGCTTTTCAATACTAGCAAACCTCATTTACTCAGACCCCACTAATTCAAGCTTTGTAACAATTCAGACACAGGCTTGGCTGAGGTGCACCTTTGCGTCATCTCTGAAACATGCAGAGAGGCATTTTTTCAAGCACTTTATCAACGCCCAGTTGCGTATAAACAATGTGCCAATTCAATTCCATTCATTGAATCATAGAACTATAGGACATAGGACGGTAGGAGTTGGAATGACCCTATAAGTCCTACCCCCTGACTTGATCAATGAAGAAACAAATACATAGGAGGGGAAGTGACCTGCCCAAGGTCACACACTTGACCAAGTAGGTCATCCTACTCCAAATCTACTGCTCTTTTCAATACACCTTGCAATTCAATAACTATTTAATGAGTGACTACTGTGTGCAAGAAGTACTAGTACTGTGTACTAGAAGTTTCTTGTTCATGTTCTCTCTTAAATCCTACACAGAAAATCTGTCCGATGAGTTGCAGGTCTTTTCACATTTTGTGGGTACCAATTTAGCACTCCATCCATCATCCCTCTCTCTTATTACATGACTGGCCTCTCTCTTTTATTAACACAAATTTCCTTCATGATAATTCTGAGACCATTTACACATCATTTTCCCAGCAGAGTGGGAGAATGAGCTGTTCGACTACATAAGTGGAATTTCAAATAGCTGAGGCTTACCTCTTTAAATACAAAATCCTTTTTTTCCTTCTTTTAACCATTTAGAATAAAAATCTTTCTAAAACGTATTGCATATTTCTCTGTCTGCTTAAACAGATGGCATAGATGTCTTATTACTGTTGTTGAATTATGGGATTGAACCTTTTTGTGGTGACTTAGGATCATCATTGTGCATATCTGTTATTGGACCGTGCCATATTACAGTGCTTGCCCCTGTAGTAAGTGGCTCCAGACTGCTGTTTCTAGAATTTTTGTATCTTCTTTTTACAATTTTTCTATTTCTTCCTTCACTGTTAGGCAGCTCTAAGTATGTCTTTCATTGTGGGGCAGCTGTTACTCACATAATGATGGTTGTTGTTTGTCCTTCATTCTTGAAGAGGACCATTACAGATGTCATGATTTGAAATGAATTGGATTAAGTGAGGAAGGGCTGTGTAAAGTCACTAGCCTCATTCTTTCCTCCAGAGCCACCTGGGTCCAGTGACAAGATATATTCTCAGGACAAGTGGAGATGGTCCCATGCAGTGGGAGTCTTTGGACTTTTAAGTTGAGGTCTCTCACAGGTCTCAGTTTGTCTGAGGCAACACCCATTTAGTGACTAAGGCTAGGTAAGAAGGGCAGCAAAGTAAGGCCTCTTTTACCTAGTCAAAAAAATAGATAAAAGGCAGAGGTGGGGCCTGGAGAGAAAGATTCTCAGCGTTTCTGACCCGAAGAGATACAATTGCTATTTAGGCTTACCCTGAGCCATCAAGAAGCCCAAAATGGCAAAATGAGGCCTGGGCTTGGACCTAAATGTTGGCCAATCTATGAGGGTCAGAGTTATTTAGGTTTAAGGAGTGGTCCTTATTAAGATATCTTGAAGGTAAACTCCAAGAAATCTTGTGAGGTTTCTGCAGACAAATTTGTATGCCTTTGTTCTGCAGGTAGGGGTATGATTTCCTAAATGGAAAGAGGGAGAGAAGAGGAAAGGAGAGGAGTAAGGAGAAAGGAGGAGAAAGGAGAAAGGAAAAAAGAAAGGAAGGAGCTATGTTGTCTAACTGGAGCAGGCCAGTTGGGTCCCCAGTGGGGCAGCTGTTACTCACAGAATGTTGGTGGTTGTTTGCCCTTCATTCTCAAACAGGACCATGACGGTTTGTATTTATTTGGTTTGGTCTGTGGTTTCATCCACAAGGAACTGGCAAATCATTTGACCTCTGTTTGCCTCAGTTTCCTCATCTGTAAAATGAGGATAATAATAGTACCTACCTGACAGCATTGTTGTGAAGATCAAATGAGACTATAGCTGCAGAGCACTTTCTAAACCTTAAAGCACTATATGAATTCTAGTAGTAGTAGTAGTAGTAGTAGTAGTAGTAGTAGTAGTAGTAGTAGCAGCAGCAATAGCAGCAGGAGGGGGAGGAAATAAATATTATCTATGTCAATTTATAAAGGCTATCAGCTAAAGGGCAAAGGGTTGTGACAGATATCTATGGATAGAGTAGACACATGCTTGGAATGACAGATTCTTGACATATTGATGTATATATTAGTGAAAAGGAAATGATTAAAGGAAAAGGGACAAGATAGTGGGGTGAGTGGCCATATTAGAGCTCAGCAACCCAAGTTTATCTCAAAAATGGCAGCAAAGTAAAAGAACAACCAAAACCCCCAATTTTCATCACAATGAAAATTATTTTGCAAAAAGGAGGGAAATTGACAAGAAATGAATAAGCAGCAAAAAAGGATAAAAGCACCCGAAGAGTAGGCTCTAGAAAGAAAGAAAAGGCCCAAGAAATGAACATGAATCAATTATGGGGCTTTCTACATGACTAATAAACTCACTAAGCAAAATTAAGAAGTGTATGGTAGGAACAATTTCATATGGCATTTCCCCTTATAAGTCAGGCTAGTTTTTCCTTAAAAGGTAATGGAACTGATCTCAATATTTAATAGGCTCAGGTGACTTATTAAGTGTTAGGCTATTGATGTAGCTTCCTAGATATTTGAGTACAAAAACAGGCAGGACAACAGGAGCTCTAGTTCCTCTCTCGGGCTTCTGACTGAATACTAGAAGCACAACAAAAATGAGCACAAGAGAATTCAGCTGAATCAAGGTTGATCCTTATTGGACATCTTTTCCCTTTTTTGAAGGCCTTTCCCCTGCAGTGGCTATATAAATCTTTTGTTAACAACAGGTTAGAAGCACTAAGAGGTCTTATTGGGGCAGCTAGGTGGCACAGTGGATAGAGCACTGACCCTGGATTCAGGAGGACCTGAGTTCAAATCTGAGCTCAGACACTTGACACTTACTAGCTGTGTGACCCTGGGCAAGTCACTTAACCCCAATTGCCTCACAAAAAGCAAAACAAAACAAAACAAAGAGGTCTCATTTAGTTCTAAACTTGAACCTGAGGTACCAATGTGGCCTGAGCCAAATCTGTCCTGCAATAATCTGGCATCTCAAAAGATGGAATTTAAAGAAGAAAGAAAAGTCAAGAAAAACAACAAGGGACTTGACTGCTTAGAACATTTTTTGGAGATTCTTAATTGATAAGAAAGGAAAGCATCAAAGATGTCAGAATAATTAACTAACTAGAATTTAAAAATTTACACAATTGTAATAAGCTTTGAGAATATGACAAATGCAAATAAAAGAACTAAAGAACAGAGTTTGGAGAGTCAACCTGAGAGTTGCTGATTACTCAGAAAAATTTAAAGCAACAAAAAGCTCAAATGCCATATTTCAGGACACCATATGAGAAAATTTCCTGTAGATTTTGTAACTGTGGCCAGAGTAAAACTTGATAGCCTACACAGGACACCCACAGAGAGGAACCCAGTATTCAGCTTACCCAAAAATATAGTCAATAAACTCAAGAATTTCAGCAAAAAGGAGAGAACTTTGTAAGCAGTCAGGAAGGATCACAGAATTAGAGAATTTTAACATTGGAAGGGAGGATATCAGAGCCCATCTAATCCACCCCATACACCCAAGGAATCTTAATGTAACATATCCAATAAGTGGTCATTCAGCCTCTGTTTGAAGATTTCTAAGAAGGGGGAACACACAATGAGGCAGCCCATCCCATTTTTGGACACTTCTACTTGTAAGGAAGTGATTTTTACATTTTTTTTACATCAAACCTAAATTTACTTCTTTTCAAATTTCTACCCATTGCCTCTGGTTCTCCTCTCTGGGGCCAAACAAAAATGGTTTGATTCCACTTTCATATGACAACCCTTCAAACGCTGAAGACCATTGTCATGTCTCTGCTAAGTCTTCTCTTCTCCAGGCTTAACATTCCCAGTTTTTAAAACTGATCTCCATATAGCATAGGATCAAGTCCTTTCACCATCCTTGTTGCCCTCCCCTGAATGCTCTAAAGCTTGTCAATGTACTTCTTGAAATGGTGACACCTATAAATGAATACAATGCTCTAGATGTGGTCTGGTCAGAGCAAAGTACAGAAGTAATATGACCTCCTTATTCCCAGAAGTTGTGCATCTGTTAACACAGCCCAATATCTTGTTAGCTTTTTTGGCTGCTACATTATATTGCTGACTCATATCGAGCTTGAGTTCTACTCAATCACATCTCCCCAATCCATTTTTTGGGACTAGCTGTTGTCTAATCATCCCCCCCCCCCATCCTGTTCTTTTGAAGTTGATTTTTTCAACCAAAGTATAATAGTTTACATTAATCCCTATTGAATTTCACCTTACTGGATTCAGCCCCTTCCTCTAGCCTGTCAAGATGTCTCCTGTCTCTTTCATCCAGTGTGTTAACTATTCATCTCAGATTTTTGCCTTCTGCAAATTTGACTAGCATAACATCTATGCCTTTATCCAAGACACTAAAATAAAGTGATTTCTAAAATGTTATAATACTTTATAATAATAAATGATAATGATAAAAATGCTGACCAACATTCCACTAGAGGCTTCCTGCTACTTGGACATTCAATCAGACTCTGAATCTGCTCAGTTCTGAACCTATATAGTGTATGACTATGTAGTTCATATTTCTTATTCACTTCCACAAGATAGGAAGAGAGTGTTCATGAAATGCTTTGCTAAAATATAGATAACCTATACCTATAGCATTGCCCCAATTTTCTACTTTAATAACCCTGTTAAAAAGAAAATAAAGTTAGTTTGGCATGACCTGTCCTTGAAGAAGCAAATTCCATACCCCAAAACCACCCATTCAAATCACATAGAATCATTCTCCTGGAACAAAAAAATGAAAGGAAGAGATGGCACACAATATATCAAAAAGCAGGAGAAAAAGAACTATAGAGCAATCTCACTAATGAATATTGATGCAATAATTTTAAA
The DNA here is from genome assembly GCF_019393635.1 of Dromiciops gliroides. Taxonomy (NCBI): domain Eukaryota; kingdom Metazoa; phylum Chordata; class Mammalia; order Microbiotheria; family Microbiotheriidae; genus Dromiciops; species Dromiciops gliroides. The sequence continues at coordinate 46,838,647 of NC_057867.1, forward strand.
TAAAATCCTTGCAAGGAGACTACATAAATATATCCAGATAATAATTCACTATGAATAAGTTGGATTGATACCAGGGATGCGAAGATGGTTCAACATTAGAAAAACAATTAGCATAATTAATCTTATGAGCAACAAAAATAACAAACAACATATGGTTATTTCAGTAGGTATAGAAAAAGCCTTTGAAAAAATACAATACTCCTTTATGTTAAAAACCTTAATAAGCATAGACACAGAAGGGTCTTTCTTTAGTATGATGAAAAACATGTATGTAAAACAAAGGCCTGGCATTGTTCACAGTGGATAAATGCTAGAAGGTTTCCTAACAAAAAGAAGGGTAAAGCAAGGATGTACCCTCTACCCTCTCTCATTTTACTTCATTCTAGAAGTGTAAGCTGTAACAATAAGATGAGAGGGCAGCAAAATTCAAGGTATAAACATTTGTGAAGAGGAGATAGAAAGAATGATCCCTATTTATAGATGATATGATGGCATACTTTGAAAGTTCCAGACAATAAAGAAACTAATTGTGATACTTCAATTATATGGCTTTAGTATGATAGCAGGATACAAAATAAGTCCATAAGATAATCATTAGCACTTTTTTACATCTGGGAAGAAATGATAATGTGAGAAATTCCATTCAAAATAACTATAAAATGAATAAGAAATCTGGATGTTTAATATACCATGACATATGTACAATTTCTATAAATACAACTACAAAGTAGTTTGTACAGAAAAGAAAACTTAAATAATTAGAAATTCAGTGCTCATGGTTGGGCTGTGCCAATATAATAAAAATGGCAGTGATATAAACTGTTTTATATATGTAAGGTTATACCAATCACATTATCAAAGAAATGCTTTATAGAACTATACAAAATAATAATGAAATTCACCTGTAGGAACAAAAGAATCTCTAGAATCTCAAGGGAATAGTGAAGGAAAAGTATGAATGCCTGCATAGTGTAATATTACCTGATCTCAAAGTATACTATAAATCTATAGTCATGAAAAGGCAGGATGATGCAGTGTCAAGAATGCTGGGTTTGGAGTTATATCCCAGAGTTTTAATCCCATCTTTCCCACTTCCTGCCCATGTGAACTTAGGCAAATCACAACCTCTCTGGGCCTCAGTTTCTTCTTTTGTAAAATGAGGGAGTTGTATTAGCTTCTAAGAGCCCTTCTAGTTTTCAGTCTATAATCATCTTGTAACACCCTGTTATATTAGCCCTTTTTAAAGCCATGGGGAAGTATAATGGCCCCTAAAGTCTATAGGGTTCCTCTCTCCTCTATCCCTGTATTTTTAGGGAGTTTATTTTAGATGAAAATTGAGTTTAATCATATGTGCTCTGAACCACCAATTAGGAAAATTCCTAACATTAAGGCAGAAGTCAGGCTCTCTGCCTGGATTTACATTTATGTCTATCTCTACATAACCCCTAGCTTCATTGTAGTTGGGGAAAAAGTCAGTTTGCTAGAAATATTTGGGTAATAAAACCACAGATTATGTTATAGTGTCTATGGATAGACAGATACCGGGGGGAATTTGGGAAAGGAGTCCACCTTTTCCTAGGACTTCTCTTAGTCCGGGAGTAGGCAGGTACACTCGTGGCATCAGCACTAGTCTTCTGCTCTGAGATGCCTGTAACGTCATTACCACCACCACCACCCTTGAGATCTCCCTTTTCTGCCGTAGCTCACTCAGCTCTACCTTCACTTTCTCCTTTTGCTGGTTGTATCTGAGCTGCCAGTTGTTTCAGCTCTATCTGACCTAGCTCTACCCTCTCTGTTTCCAGACATTTGGACTCTCTATATGGTTCTGAGATACCGCATCTCTTTTATACAAGCTGTTTAGGGAAGGACCAAGTCTCAGCAACGACTTTTATTGATCAAGGATGTGTACAGACCTTGTTCACATTCAGTTATGATTGACTGCCTCAATCAAGAAGGGTTTTTACCTTACAAAGGTAACTACTTTTAAGTTGTGTGGGATAATCAGTAGAGTCTCACTCTTACACTGTGATCCTAAAACTATTTGGTCCTTTTTGAAAATGAAGGACCGGGGCAGCTAGGTGGCACAGTGGATAGAGCACCGGCCCTGGAGTCAGGAGTACCTGAGTTCAAATCCGGCCTCAGACACTAGCTGTGTGACCCTGGGCAAGTCACTTAACTCCAACTGCCTCACTAAAAAAAAAAAAAGAAAAGAAAATGAAGAACCAACAGCAACAACAAAACTATTTTGTAATGGTGAAAGGTCAATGGGAATGGTCTTCCAGAATGTGGTCAGCATCCATCGCCTATGATCTAAGAGTATGCCTAAGTACAGGACTGATAATGGGTTTCCATTTACTCAAGAGTTCTATTTCATGTAAGCTATCCTTTTTGTGGTGATTATATATATATATATATATATATATATATATATATATATATATATATTCTGTTTTGTTTAGGCTCTGTTTGTCTCACTCTGCATCAGCTCATACAAATCTTCCCATATTTTCCTGAATTCCTCAGTGGGAGAGCTGATGATGAAGCCCAGTGGTATCAAACTCAAATAGAAACTGGAACACTAAGTCAGCCAGATGTAAGGATCTCTGTGGGGACGTATTGACTTAGAAAACCACATAATAACATTATTTCTGTTTTATTGCATTTTTATTTCTTTTGTTAAATATTTCCCAATTAAATTTTAATCTGTTTTGGGCTACAATTTCTACTGTTACTGACCACAAGCAGATCCCTGTACCCACTCCAACCTGTGGTGAAGCATCCTTCCTTCCCCCCCCCCAACCCCCCAAGACAGAGAGGTGGGGGATCACTAGGGCAGAATGTCATATACTATATCTGCTATGGTCACTATATTGGGTGTTTTTATTTAATTGTTTCTGTTTGTTACAAAGGAAGTTTCAACGGAGGTGGGGGGAGGGAAGGTTGTGGTTTCCAGAAATGATTGTGTTATAAAGACAAAAGTCATCAATAAAATGTATTAAAAAGGAAGAAAAGCAAGGGAAATTAGCCTCAAGCCTGAAATTGCCTATCCAGCAAAACTGAGCATAATCTTTTCATTAGAAAAGATCATTTTTTAATTCACTGGAGGCCTTCCAGGCATTCCTGAGAAGGAGGCCAGACTTAGATTGGTCCTTTGGCTTGCAAACTGACCACTAAGCAGAACCCTAACAAAGTAAAGTGTCTTTAAAACAAGGAATGCATTTAAATACTTCAAGGAGAATAAAAGGGTGGCATCTCTTTGAGGTCCCAGTTTACCGGAGGGACCTCAAGGAAACAGTGACTGGGAATTGGTTAGCAATATCCGATAGGAGGATGTTAAAAGATAGCAGATGACCTTGGAAAGGGGGTGGGGAGGGGAGGGAGGAAGGAATTGTTGCAACTTGCAGTGGGGGTGCCACTGACGAAGTCCAAGTTAATAGGAGTGTGAGGAGTGTTGGTTGAAGTCAAAATTTCTTACATCCTTTGCCTATATGACTTGGGTAGGGGCAGAGAGGTTTTAAAAAGCTCATCCCAATAAAACTGGGAACCTGTGTTTAAGAAGGTAGTGTGGAGGACAGAGGAATGTGACTGTGCTCATACAAAGTCTAAATTGGGGGAGTACTGGTACAACAGGCCCCTGGGAGGGGAAAACCATGAGCAGCAGTGCCCTGGGGTAAGTGTGCCTGTGGTGGAAGGCAGGCCCTGGGAGGGAGGGCCACCAATGGGCAACAAAACCCTGGGGTGGGTGGAGCTACCTGGAATAGGTGGGAAGGATTTAAGGTACAAGGGTTGCTATCCAGATCAGCACCAAGAAAATATTCTTTGATATCTTTCTTATCAGGTGCCCTGGGGAAAATCTACATAGGCCCTACCCTCTTTGCTGCTCTATTGAACAATTACTACAACAAAAGTGCATGTAGTAGGTAGCTCAGTGGATAGAGCAGGGCTTCTTAAACTTTTTCCACCTGTTTCACCTGAGAAATTTTTATGTGACCCTGGTTATATAGGTATATAAAATAGGTATATGTGCTCTTTTACTGTTACCAAATTGTTTACAACCCCCACATTCAGTTACATGACCCCATATAGGGTTGCAATCCACAGTTTAAGAAGCTTTGGGGGGCAGCTAGGTGGTGCAGTGGATAAAGCACGGGCCCCGGATTCAGGAGGACCTGAGTCCAAATCCGGCCTCAGACACTTAACACTTACTAGCTGTGTGACCCTGGGCAAGTCACTTGACTCTCATTGCCCCACAAAAAAATATTCTAAAGCAAAACCCACCAACACAGCTACTGCATCTGAAAGTATATGCAACAATCCACATTTGTAATTTAATTGGTTCATCCCTGTAAAAAAGAAAATAAACAACAACTTTGAGATAGAACACTGGGCCTGGAGTCAGGAAGACCTGAGTTCAAATCCAGCCTCAGATACTTATTAGCTGTGTGACCCTGGGCAAGTCACTTCACCTCTGTTTGCTTTAATCCACAGGAGAAGGAAATGACAAACCACTTCAGTATCTTCACCAAGAAAAGCCCACAGAGAGTATGGTCCATGGGGTCACGAAGAGTCAGATACAACTGAACAATAGCAACAAAGTAAGTAAATACAACATTGAAAGGCTACAAAACTCTCATAGTAACTTAGTAGTAAGTTATTCTTTAAGTTAAAAGACACATGCCTCCTTATCATTAACTACAAATTAGCTGTTTTAATGAATGTACTTTGAAAGGGGGTTTGTTGGAAAGTGTCTATTGTGTTGAAATTATAAATAATGTTTTTTTAGTGAGGCAATGGGGGTTAAGTGACTTTCCCAGGGTCACACAACTAGTAAGTGGTAAGTGTCTGAGGCCGGATTTGAACTCAGGTCCTCCTAACTCCAGGGCTGGTGCTCTATCCACTGCGCCACCTAGCTGCCCCCCATAAATAATTTTTATTGGTAATGTGTCAACATACATTAATTTGACATCAGGGTCCATAGTATCAAAAAACAAAATAAAAAGGAAAAGTCTCAGAATGGATTTTTAAAAGTTCCTGCCCATAGTTAACATATTGAAAACACAGGGACAGATACAGAATCAAAGTGAGAGGCCAGGAGAAGATTTATTTATTTATTTGTCTTTAACTTTTTTCTCCCAATTACCCCAATAAAGATAGTTTTCAACATTCATTTTTGTAAGATTTGGGGTTTCAAATCTTTCTCCCTTCTTCCATTCCCTCCCTCCTCCCAAAGCAAACAAGCAATAGGATAAGATTTATTATGCATCTGATAACTCCAAAAAAAAAAAATCAGAAGTAGTAATCACATCACTAAACAAATGGAAGAAAAATACAGAGCATTAAGATAGAGAAATAGTGAAACAATATCACATTAAAATGAAGGAAGGCTATAAGCATATATTAAGTACCCATTACATGCCAGGCACTATGTTAAGCACTTTACAGCAATTATTTCCTTTGATCCTCACAACTACCCTGGGAGGTAGATACTATAATTATCACCATTTTACAGTTGAGGAAACTGAGTCAGACAGAGGTTCAGTGACTGGCCCATGGTCACATAGCAAGTAAATTTTTGAGGTTAGCTTTGAACTCAGATTACCCTGACTCCAGGCTCAGCACAATATTCCCTGTGACATCATCTGCCTAAAAGGTACCAAAGACAATGATATAGTACAAGTGTGTGTGTGTGTATGAAATGAATGACACAGCTAACTTAAAAGTTAGCTGAAATGTAAAGAGACCTAGACAGGAAGCCATTAACAGTAGGAGGTTTTCAATTCTTCTTTCCCAGAACTTGACAAGTCAAACAGAAGTGTAATGGTGGGAAATGGGGTACGGGTTGGGGTTGGGGTTCTTTGGAATTCCTCTTTAAAGAATTACACCCTCTTTCACACAAAAGTAGTTAGAATAAGGTGGTAGTTTATTGAGGAACAAGGGAAGGGAAGGATGGGGGGAGGGAAACCATGAAAGAAATCCTTGGACTTTTCATGGGGAGATTCGGCATAAAGCATTTGGTTCAGTTTATCTCTCTAGGCGTTATCTGTCCTCTAGTTTAGTTTCTCAAGGAGAAGGTTCCTTGATGTGACCCAGAGAATTTCTGGGGTGCTCTGCACCCCATGACAGAAGGAGAAATAAAAATTTAATTGACATGGAATAGGCTGACTGGAAATATTCAATATTGCAATTTCTTCTTTAACATGTATGGGAGTGGGGCAGCTAGGTGGCGCAGTGGATAGAGTACCAGCCCTGGATTCAGGAGGGCCTGAGTTCAAATTTGACCTCAGACACTTAACACTTACTAGCTGTGTGACCCTGGGCAAGTCACTTAACCCCAATTGCCTCACCAAAAAAACCCCACAAAAAACCAAAGCTAATTAACATGTATGGGAGCTTGACAAAAATTGATCATACTCTAAGTCAGTGTTTCTCGAAATTTTTGGTCTCAGGACCACTTTATACTCTCAAAAAACTACTAAAAAAATAAAATAAAAAACTACTGAGGATTCCCCAAAGGGCCTTTGTTTATATATGTTATAGCCAGGGATGTACTGGTAAAAATTTATGAACTGGATCTTGGGGAAATGTGTACACAGCACATTTTTCTGTTTAATCTGCCTTATTAACATTTTCTCCATCACTTTCTTGAGTCTAGATCAGTGGTGTCAAACTCAGATAGTAATGGGGGCCACTAAACTTACATAAGGATCCCTGCATATTGACTTGGAAAACCACATATTATATCATCTCTGTTCTATTTTATTTTTATTTGTTTTGTCAAATATTTCCCAATTACATTTGAATCTAGTTCTTAATTGTTCTCCTCTCTATCCCCCCAACCCTCCCTCCCCCAAGCCTGTTTGACACCTCTGGTGCAGACAAAACAAACAAACCAAGTCCTGATTTTGTAGTGTTTGTCTATTTCCTGAGGCATAAATGGTCACGCTGAAAATTAACATTTGGCCCTTGCTTCAGCACAGCCCTGGTCTTATCCATGGATATTTACCTTATTAAACATTTTAAAGTCTTAGTATTACTATGAAAATAGTTTTGACTTGTGGACATGCTGAAAGGGTCTCAGGGACCACTAGGAGTCCCCAAACCACATGTCGAAAACCACTGTTTTAGGTCAAAAAGAAGGAATAAATAAATGTAAAAAAGTATAAATTTTAACCACTTCGTTTGCAAACCACAATGCAATAAAATGAACAAATCATAGAAAAAGAAAGAAAAAATACTCATATTAGGGAAATAAATGGGATTCAGGTAAAGAAGTCCTTGGAAGAAAATTTATATCCCTTCAGAGGGATTAAACTAATTCTACTTGGCACCAGAAGACAGAGCCAGGGGCAATGTGTAGGAATTGCAGAGAGGCAAATTTTAGGTAAGGAAAATTGTCATAAAAGAGCTATCTATCTACATATAGACTAGATTGCCATAGGAGTTGGTGGGCTACTTCTCACTTGAGGTCTTCAAGCAAAGCCTGGGGTATTTTTTGTCAGTTATGTCACAGAGGGGCTTTTTTTTCAGGTACCAACCAGTTGAAGTAGGTAGCATCTGAAGTTCCTTCCAAATCTGGGATTCTGAGGTTGTGATTCTGTGAACTATGTGAACTACATGAGCTACATAACTATGCAAAGTCATACCATTAAGAAAAATCAGAACCGGCCCTGGATTTAGGGGGACCTGAGTTCAAATCTAGCCTCAGACACTTGATACTTACTAGCTGTGTGACCCTGGGCAAGTCACCTAACCCTCATTGCCCCACAAAAAAGAAAAGAAAAATTAGAGGACAATGGAAAGCTGTGTTTTTTACAAGTACAGATAGAGGGAAAATTAAACAGCCTTGAGATACATATGTATGTACATAGATATCAGTATTAATATACGTGGGCCAAAAGTCACCAAGGGGTTTTAATATTTAATAACTCCTTTATTTTTTCTTTTTAATTTATAATACCGGGGCGGGGGGCTAGGTGGCGCAGTGGATAAAGCACCGGCCCTAGATTCAGGAGTACCTGAGTTCAAATTCAGCCTCAGACACTTGACACTTACTAGCTGTGTGACCCTGGGCAAGTCACTTAACCCCCATTGCCCCGCAAAAAAAATTATAATACCATAGCATTATATATATATATATATATATATATATATATATATATATATATATATATATGAAATGATTTTATATTACATGTAAAAAATCAAATCTTGTAAATGGCAAAAAATAAAGAAAAAAATATTTTTCAGAAAGTTATTAAAACATCATGACTTTTGGCTCACCCTGTAAAAGAAAAAAATAGACAATGTAAATTACATGAAAATTAAAAGCTTTTGCACAAATAAAAGCAATATAGCTAGCAAAAGAATAAAAAAGTACAGACTAGGAAAATCTTTTTTATTAAACATCTGATAAAGTCTGGTATTAAAAATCTAAATGGAGGGCAGCTAGATGGCGTAGCGGATAGAGCACTGGCCCTGGATTCAGGAGGACCTGAGTTCAAATCCAGCCTCAGACATAACACTTACTAGCTGTGTAACCCTGGGCAAGTCACTTAACCCTCAATGCCCTGCAAAAACAAACAAACAAAAACAAACAAATCTAAATGGAATCAACACAAATTTATAAGCATAAACTCCTTCTTCTGGTAGATAAGTAGATGAAGGATAAAACAGGTAATTCTCCAAAGAGAAGCCATAAACTATCAGCCTTTTGGAAAAGTTTTCAATATCATTCATTCATTCAGGAGAGAATACAAAATGGAAAAATTCTAGTGTACCACCTTGCATCCACCAAAGTGACCAAGATGCTGATTTAATATTAACAGTTAATGTTGGGGCGGAGGTGGGGAAATAGGCACATTCATCCATTGTTGTGAAGCTTGGAATTCATTCAACTCTTTTAGAAAGTAATATAACAGTGTATAATAAAAGTTTCAAAAATATTCATCTCCTTTATCCCAGCAATCCTACCTTTAGGAAGTTAGTGACAGAAAGAAATGACACATCTCTTATAAGATATTTTCATAGCATCACTCTTTGTAAGAGCAAAAAAATAGAAACAAAATACAGACTTAGTGACTAGGGAACAGCTAAACAAATTGTGGTATATGAATGTGTTGGAATATTATTGCACTGTAAGGAATGATGAATATGAAGAACATAAAGAGATGGAGGAAGACATATGAAGTGATATGGAGCGAAAATAGCAGATCCCAAAGAACTGTATAAGTAATGACTTCAACAATGGAAAGGAAGATAATATCAGACAGTAGAAAAAACAAAGATGAATACAATGGTGCTACCTGGTTAAAGTTAATATGCATAGTGTTTTCTTCAATCAACAAGTAAATGTACCTGTGCATGCATAACCTCTTTTTATTGTTGTTTTTCTTATCCATTTATGGAATTTTTTTTAAAAAAGGTTTTGTTTGCTGTTTGTTTTGCTTGGGGAAAATGGATCTGTTGTTTTTTTAAACCAATACTTTTAAATGCTTGATTTTATAAGAATTCCATAGGAACAACTGAAATGATGATTTCAAATCACACTTATTTTATTTTTTTTTTTAGTGAGGCAATTGGGGTTAAGTGACTTGCCCAAGGTTACACAGCTAGTAAGTGTTAAGTGTCTGAGGCCGGATTTGAACTCAGGTCCTCCTGACTCCAGGGCCGGTGCTCTATCCACTGCGTCACCTAGCCGCCCCCTCAAATCACACTTATTATCAAAGTGGCTCCCTGATGACCCCTACTTGGGAACTGGAATCACCTTAGGTACTAGAAAGTACAGAGATTAAGGGGCAATGCCTTCATTAACAAAATCTCTGGAAACCCAGCTTCTTCTAAACAGAGTACGGTAGGGAGGGAGCTGGGGGGGGCTGGCCCAGTGGCAGTAGCAGAAGTTGAGGAGGAGGAAGCAGCATGTCACTAAGTCTGATGAATGCTAGTCTCTGCTCTCAAGGAATAACACCCAAGGACGTAGATAACAACACCTAAGAGAAGGGCTGTTATCAGCAGAGTAAAAAGAAGGGGGTATGATTTCATTCCCCTGGGATAGTTCCTTGACAAAAGCCTAGTCTTGGACCAGTTAAGGCAAGGGGTCATACACTTGGGGCTGGAAGAGAATTTAGAGGCCATAGAGTCTAACGAGGAGAAAAAACCAACCTTGTCATCAGTGGATATCACTCCTAGCAATCTGAATAGTTCAGACCAATTTCCCAGTTACTCTTTGCTTCTCTTTACCAATGCATTTCCACTGTCTTGGCAATACCAGGGTAGGACACTGCTCCGCCTTTTTTCCTTTCCATGTGTCTGCTAATTTAAAGTGAGTTATCACCACAGGAGGGGGATTTCCCAGAGTACTTAGTGATGAATGAGCATCCCATGTGAGAAACTTCAAAATTCCTGCTTTGCTCTCAGTAAGCTGAGAAATAATAATCATAATTAAGAAGAAGAAGAAGCCCCAGATCTGAAGAATTTTAAATTTTACTTTCCTTACAACAACCCTTTAAGTTTGGGAGCATAAGGATTATTATTCTAATTTTACAGGTGTGAGGAAGCTAAGGCTCATGGGAACAAAGTGACTTGCTCATGGTCACAGGAAGTATGTAGGCCAAGGTTTGAACCTAGGTCTCTCCTGACAGCAGGTCCATCAATCTTTCAACTGATCAGATCTGACCATTGTCCCAGAAGTCTGTGATCCAGGTCAAGGCTAACTGCTTCCAATGGAGGTGGCAGCTAATGAGAAAATCATTCCAGCGGGGCTGCTCTCTTCCTGCCACGTGCTTGCATTCTATGTCCATCTTGGTCTTTTTGCAGTGATGTCCTCCTCTACTGCCTGTGAGTTTGCAGGGGATGTCGTGAGCCAAGTACATCTGGGTCCATTTATTCTCTACCTATATGTTTGCCCATTTAAAGTGGTTTGCAAATGGTGGCTGGTCATTCAAAGGGAAAATGGTCCCACCAGCTATACAAACATGGTGCAGAATGAAATGGGATTCTAGTGGGGGTCATGAAATTGGGGAGCATGAGCATCCCCTAGGAATGATTTAGATATTTGCATCCAGGCTGTAGTTAACCTTAGAAAAGAATGCTAGCAGGGACAATGTATACCTCTCTTTGGGGAAGACTGAGGATTTATTTCAATAAGTTGAATGTATATAATGTGGCAAGCCTGGCCTATCTCATTGGGGCCAACCCCACAGGCATGTGAGATTTTGTTTCTTACCCCATAGGAGGCACATCTGAATAAATAAAGCAATAGCATATTGTATGCATCTAACACACATGCACATGTACGCACACATATGCACATGTACACACATGCAGGAAAGAAGCCTGGAGTGTCTCATCTCATAAATAGGACATCTTTACAGGCTAAAAGCTGAGTCTTCACACACATAATTATTTCTGATCCCATCCTCTCACAACCCACCCCCACCCCAAACTCCTGGCTGGTCTTTCAGCAGTCGACTTACCATGACTATATCTGAAATCATTACTGTATTGGAATCCATGCCTTTGGATCTATGGGAATCTCCAGCTTTCTGGAGGAATGTGGTAAGTGACCCTAAGTCAAAGGGTGCTGCTGACCCAAGCTGAGGTCCCAATGTGCCAGTGTACCCATGTTGGCATCCATGTACCACCTTAAGGCAGGGCGACTATGGCATAATTTATCCTACACTTTAGGGGCAGTTCAGTGATATGACTTTGCCTTGTGTGGCTGCCATCAATGTGGACCTTGAGCAGACATTGTTTTTTCCCTGTGGAGTTCTTTGGAAAATTGTCTCTGATCAGAGGAATGAAAGGAATCTGAGCTCAGACAGTTCAAGATTGGTCTAAAGGTTGTTTCGGTTTTTTTGGGGGAGGGCATATTATATGATTGTCTGATCACAGATTTCGAGCCAGAAGGAACCTTAGAAGTCATCTAGTCTAACAATCTCATTTTACAGAAGGGAAAACAGAGCCTCAGAAACTTGTCCTCAGTTATTCAGGTAGCAAGTAGCAGAGCTGGGATTTGAACCCAGGTCCTCTTAACACCAAACCTAACAATCCAATCTGGGCCTATGCAAAAGTATTTCTGTTACTTATTCTGAGACCTAATCCTACTGTTCTATAACTGCCCAGGGATCTCAAACGTTTTCTCAAAGGTCATGAGATGTCAATTTGCTTTAAGAAGGCAGACAATGGTACATTGGCTGAATTGTTTCACCTACCTCTACCTCCTCTTTTACCAATCTCCTTGTTTTTTACCATCTGAGATGTCATGTGGCAAAATAAGTAAGACAGACTTGGAGTGATGAAGATCTGCAGAAAGACTCCAACCTTTGACATTTCTTAGCCATGTGGCCATAGTCAAGTCACTTCATGTCCTTGGAAGTCACTTTCCTCGTCCATAAAATAAAGGGGTTGAAGAAGATAGCCTCAGAGATCTCTTCCAGCTCTAGATCTAGTACCCTGTGTATGATCCTGGGCAAGTCTTTTCTTCTCCCTGGGCCTCAGTTTCCTCCTCTGTAAAGTGGGCAGATTGGACTCCAATTCAAGGTTTAGAATCCCACGACCCCATTTTGATCCATTGAGCTAGCTAATAGCCAAATGACAGTTAGGCCAGCTCTAGACTGCCTCAATGGGAAACAGGTAGAGGCCAACAAGTAAAAGCTTCACCATCTCATTTCATCCTTCTCTGAGACCTCCTGCTTCAGGCTGATAGAGGATATGAGACAGCACAGTACTACCAGGTTTTCAAAATGAAAATGAGGGGGCGGCTAGGTGGTGCAGTGGATAATGCATTGGCCCTGGATTCAGGAGGATCCGAATTCAAATCTAGACTCAGACACTTGACTCTTACTAGCTGTGTGACCCTGAGCAAGTCACTTAACCCTCATTGCCCCACAAAAAAAAAGAAAAAGAAAAAAGTCAAAATGAAAATGAGGATCTCAAAGATCCTGCATAATGAGTTCTGTGAGATCAAGATATCTTCTTCTTTGATAGGGTGACTAGATCAGGGGAAGGCTATGACCATATTATAGCTCCATTGTGTCGGTCAATAAACATTTACTAAGCGTCCATTATGTGCCAGACACTGTAATAAGTACTAGGGATATGCAAAGAGGCAAAAGATAATCCCTTCCCTCAAGGAGCTCACAGTTCAGTAGGGAAGACAACAAGCAAGCAAATATGTACAATCAGGCTACATACAGGATAAAAAAAAAATAAGAGAGGGAAGATAACATATTCTGTCAATATAGGTGACCAAATCTCTCACTACATCTCTCTAGACAAGATAGAGATGGAGACCAGATGACAGTAGCCAGTAAATGATAGAACCCAAAAAGTGTTGATTAATGGATTGATGTAAACCCAGAGTGAAATTTCTAGCAGAATTCTTGAGGGTTTTGCCCTTGGCCCTGTTCTGTTCAACATCTTTTCAATTACTTGGATGAAAGCCTAGAAGGTATACTTAACAAATTTGTGGAGGGTTAGTGAATACTTTGGAGGACAAAAATCAGATCCAACAAAATCTTGGCAGGCTGGAGTGATTGGACTAAAATTAATAAGATGAAATTTAATTGGGATAAATGTAAAGCTTGGCACTTAGGTTCAAAAAATCAACTGCATGGGTAAAGGATAGAGGAAGAGTAGCTATATAGAAGTTTATGTTAAAAAAAACACCTTAGGGGTTATAGTGGACTGCAAACAATATGAGTCAACAGTGTATTTGTGCCAGCCCCCAAAAAAGCTAATTCAATTTGAGATGTTTTCCATTAATTGTAGCAGTGTCTTGACTTGTCCTTCATAATCTGCCTTGACAACAGTCACATCTATAAAAATATGCTCTATAAGAATAGTACAGAATGAGGTAAGTGATGGGCTCACTTTACTGTGCTCATACCACATCTAATATATTGTATCTAATTCTGTAGGATATAATTTTAGGTGGGAACATTGACAAGAAGGGAGAAAGTCCAGAGGAGGGTGACCCAGATGGTGAGGGAAATAGAAACAAGGCTAAAAGATAAGCAACTGGATGAACTGGGGAAGTGTAGTCTAGAGATGAGATTAAATGGGGACAAGATTTCTATTTTCAACTATTTGAATGGTTGCTCTAAGAAAGAGGTATTGAGGGGCAGCTAGGTGGCTCTGCAGTGGATAAAGCATCAGCCCCGGATTCAGGAAGACCTGAGTTCAAATCCGGCCTCAGACACTTGACACTAGCTGTGTGACCCTGGGTAAGTGACTTAACCCTCATTGCCCTGCAAAAAACAAACAAACAAAAAGAGAAAGAGGTATTGGACTTGTTTTCCTTGTCCAACAAAGGGCAAAATTAGGGTGGAAGTGACAGAGAGCCAGATTTTGACTCAAAAAAGGAAAATGTAATTAGAATTATCCTGAAATGGAATTGGCTGCCTTTGGCAGTAAACGAATTGTCTTCAAGTGGATATCTGATGATGGTTGGGAATATTTTAAGGGCAAATATGCTTCAGGTAGCAGTTGGATTCAATGACCTCTGAAGTCCTTTTCAATTCAATTCTTTGTTTATCACCTTAGGAAAGCAGGTACACAGAGGACAGATTAGCCTAGAACCATAATGTGGAGAAACAAGCCTAATGGCTCTCTTACCCTTGTTTATATTAGAGAAATTGGAGCATCATGGAACTGCATTCAGGGATTTCAGATGTGTACCTTTACTAACACTGTGAATCATAGAAACCCTCTAAATCCCAAGGTAATTAGGAACTCCTAGAGATCATGTTTCGATATGTTCTCAATAAAGAGTAGAAAAGTTTTTCTAAGAACTGAGTAGCTCATTCTGTGTTTTGGGTTAGATAAAAATGTGTTCCATGTACAATGTTGTTTTAGCCTAAGTGCTTGCAGGGGAGTTGAGGGCCCATTTGGGCAGAGCAAAAATGACCCAAACACTAATGTTTCTAAGCTTTCTTTGGGTAGGGATATGAGCCAGAGGCATTTTGTGAGAGATGTGAGCCAAATAGTATTCTTAGGGTTTCACTGGGGGGGGGGTGGATGTCAGAAAAATTTTATGAGAGAATGTCCTCAAATCGCACTCAGGTTTTTCATGTCAAGAGCCAGGTTCTAATTGACACATAGGTTGCTCGATAGCAGACAGACAACCAACCACCCTTTGTTCCCACCAAATGGCAAGCATAACCCTTGAGACTCTTAGATATAATTACACTTCTGCTCTGTAATAGTATATTAATCACAAGAAACATATTCCTTAGTTTCAATTTCACAATTGAGGGTAATTACAAGATGTTAAAACTAGATTATAGACAATTAAACACTGTACATCAGGGAGCTTTTTAGGTGGTCTAGAGGGAGAGCTGGGTTGGGTTTCCAGTGCCATTTTCCATAGCGCTTTTCTCATTGTGCCTGAGGATGGATCAATGGGAAGCAAGCATTTTCCATAGTGTTCCCCACCTTTCTCATCCCACTCTTATTTTTTTTTTGGTCTTTCTATATAGCCATTATTTCCTCAGAAACTTAGAAAATAATGTAAAATATGAGGAGAGAAAAGGAGAAATGAGGTGAGAACTTAAGCCACAGATAGCCAATCAGAATCCAGAGGCTTCACAGAAGAGGAATCAACAAGGAGAATTGAAGTGAAGGAAATGGAGGAGTTGGGTAAATTTTTTTCTTTTTCAGAAGTCTTTCTTAAATACCTTATGTGTTCTTTCTGAGGGGATTTCATACAAAAATAAGACATACTTCTTGCTTTCAAGGACCTCATATGCTATCTATGAAGGCAAGATGAACACCATTCATTCATCTGTCCCACAAATATTTATTGAGCATCAACTGTGTGCTCAAGTGAGTATAGAAGAAAGATATTATGAAAAAAAATGGAAAACATGGATTGGGAGTTAGAAATTGAAGAGTCCAAACACTTGAATTTACACAGAAGCCTCATAACTATATATCATGAATTCTTTCTTTAAGAAGAGCCAGGAGGTAAGAAATAGAGTGGAGGATCAATGGAATAGGCTAGGCACAGGAAACACAGTAGTAAATGACACTAGTAATGTAGTGTTTGATAAACCCAAAGACTCCAGCTTCTGGGATAGGAACTCAGTATTTGACAAAAACTGCTGGGAAAACTGGAAGATAGTATGGCAGAAATTAGGCATAGACCAACATCTTACACATTATACTAAAATAAGGTCAAAAGGGATACGTGATTTAGACATAAGAGGTGATACCATAAGTAAATTAGGAGAGAAAGGAATAGTCTACCTTTCAGATCTTTGGAAAGGAGAACAGTTTATGACCAAACAAGAGATAGAGAATATTATAAAATGCAAAATGGATGATTTTGATTACATTAACTTAAAAAGGTTTTGTACAAACAGAAGCAATACATCCAAAATTAGAAGGGAGACAGAAAGCTGGGAAACAATTTTTGTGGCCAATACTTCTGATAAATGCCTCATCTCTAAAATATATAGGGAACTAAATCAAATTTATAAGAATCCAAGTCATTCCCCAATTGAGAAATGGTCAAAAGATATGAACAGTCAGTTTTCTGATGAAGAAATCAAAGCTATCTATTCCCATATGAAAAATGCTCTAAATCTCTAATGATTAGAGAGATGCAAATTAAAACAACTCTGAGGTACCACAATTGGAAGTTGAGGGGATGCCCATCAATTGGGGAATGGCTGGACAAGTTGTGGTATATGAATGTAATGGAATACTATTGTGCTGTAAGAAACAATGAGCAGGAGGAGTTCAGAGAAACCTGGAGGGTCTTGCGTGGGTTGATGATGAGTGAGATGAGCAAAACCAGAAGAACATTGTACACAGTATCATCAACATTAAGTGTTGATCTACTGTGATGGACTAGATTCTTTTCACCAATGCAATGGTACAGAAGAGTTCCAGGGGACTCATGATGGAAGAGGATCTCCAAATCCGGGGGAAAAAAAGAACTGTGGAGTATAGATGCTGATTGAACCATACTATTTCTTTTGTTTTTGGTGCTGTTGTTTTTCTATTTTGAGGTTTTTCGTTATTGCTCTGATTTTTCTCTTATAACATGACTAATGTAGAAATATGTTTAATGTTATTATATATATATATATATATAAAACCTATATCAGATTACCTGCTGTATAGGGGAGGGAGGAGGGAGGGTAGGGAAGGAGAAAAATCTAAAATTCGAAAGCTTGTATAAACAAAAGTTGAGAACTATCTTTACATGTAACTGGAAAAAAATAAAATACTTTATTAAAAAAAGGAAAAGGAAAAAAAAAGAAGAGCCGGGGGCGCAGCTAGGTGGCATAGTGGATAAAGCACTGGCCCTGGATTCAGGAGTACCTAAGTTCAAATCCAGTCTCAGACCCTTGACACTGTGTGACCCTGTGTGACCCTGTGTGACCCTGGGCAAGTCACTTAACCCCCATTGCCCCCCCCAAAAAAAGAAGAACCAGGAGATGGAAATACTGGGGAGCACCAAACAACAATAAAAATGTCCTCCATGAAAGCCATAACTCCAGGGAGTTCGGCTTCTTTTTCCTCTTTGCCCCAGTAAATCAAGTGCATTTTAGCTTTTTGGTGGATGAAGAATGGTTATCATCCAGTCTAGAAAAAGCAGTTTGATGATGGGTAGCTAACAGAATTGGCCCATCAACAAATACATCTTTGCTTAACAATGCAGATGAATTGGACCAAAAATTGAATAGGAGAAAGGTGGTTTGGGTTCAACTTGGAAAATTGTGCAATTAGTGATCCTAAGATTCTCCTTGAAGCAAAAACCCATCTTTTATTAGCAGTGATATCCTTCTGATGACATTGTATGGCTATGAAATCTCTAAGAGGCCTCTTAGTCCAGTGGTCTTTACACTCTATCATGTTAGCATTCCTAATCCAATTTGATTTACCAACACCCTAAGGCAATGTTTGGTGATTTAAAAAAACCACTGGATTGGCAGTCAGAGAACCTGGGTTCAAATCTTGGCTCTGCTAATTGCTACCTGTGTCACCTTGGCCAAGGTTCTTCCCATCTCGCCCTGAAGAATCCTTTCCACATCTTCCTAGACTCTTCTTGGTTCTGTTTCCATCTAAGATTTAGGCAGCTTAGTGGTGTGGTGGATAGAGTGCTGGGCATGTAGTTAGGAAGAACTAAGTTCAAATCTGGCCTCGGACACCTACTAGCTGTATGACCCTAGGCAAGTTACTTAATCTTTGTCTGCCTCAGTTTCTTCAACTATAAAATGAGGAAAATAATAGCACCTACTTCCAGTGTTATTTATGAAGATCAAATGAGACAATATTTGTAAAGTGCTTAGCACAATGCCATGGCACATAGTAGGTGCTGTGTAAATGTTGTTGTTGTTGTTATTATTATTATTATTAGTCACTTAATAGCTGCAGACCTTCAGTAAGTCACTTTCTATCTCTAAGCCTTGGTTGTTCATCTGTAAAATGATAATCTTTTCCCTGAGTACATTCAAGAGGATCAGAGGAGAGGATGGAAGTGAACATTCTTTGTAGACCATATGATATCGGGGACCACATTGTGCAGAGCCTCAAATGCCAGGCAGAAGAGTTTGGACTTGATACAATAAGGAATAACTCACCTTCTTGAAGCATTTTCCCCACAACAACCCCATGAGATAGGTAGATAGTGTGAATATTATTTTCACCATTTTATAGAAAAGGGAACTTAAAGAAAAGAAGGGAATGATTCGTCCAGGGTCACCCTACTAATAGGTCACCTGGGTTACCCATTGGAGCTGGGAGTCAAATCCTGATCTTCCTGACTCCAGGCTCATCATACCTCCCAGAGGATCATTATGTGTCCTAACTGGGACAAAAGAAAGTGAAGACTTAAAGGTTTTGAATCTGGAACACTGGGACAAGGTTCTCTGCCTGGCTCTTGACAGAGATTCCTTTGTCTTTTCTGGGACTGGGTGCAAATGTTTTTCTAGAACAAGTGTTTATAGCTGGCTCCATGAAAGTGTTTTATCCCCAAAGAGGAGCTATGGTCAGTGACCAAGGAGAACCTAATAAATGGGCAGAGTACAACTTGGTTTAATATCACCAGTCTTATTTGGCTTGTTGCCTTTTTCTTGAACCAGACCTACCCTTTAGTTCCTGAATCTTGCCTCATGAATTTGCATTTCAAATTCCCAAAATCAATGAATTCCATCTTGGCATTCAAAACAAGGTGGTAAAAAAAAAACCTGGTGGTAGTTGATAGAGGGTTAGTCTCAAAGCCAGGAAGACCTGGGTTCAAATTTCACCTCTGACACATACTGGTTGAGTATTTACCTCCTTATTGTTCTTGACAACTCTATAAGACTATAAATTTTAGAGAAGTTGCTGACCTGCATTAGTTGTGATGAGATATTGGGATTTAGCAGATACTGATTGAATCGAGTGAGAGTGATTGACTGCTGATTAAGCCTACTTCGAGTTAATTGGATTGTAATCACACCTGGCTATCCCTTAAGAAGGTATTGTTCTCAGAAACTAGACTGTGAACTCGACTTGAGAACACCTTGGAAGACAATGGATTTGGATGACACCAACCAATCACCTTGAAACAGTGTGTAAGGACCGCCTCTGTTCCAGATCTATAAAAAAGCTTCCACAAACAGCTTGCTAAGGGTGTTCCTGATTAAAGCAGGCTCGTGGAGGAGGACTTCAGGAAGAACCCAACCAGGCTGGAACTCTAGACTGGAGCTGAAGCTTCTGATTTAAGGCGACCACAATTTAGATTTTAAACATCACATAGTGGAGGAAGTTTCTTCACCAGGGAATTTTCTATACCAGGGAAATCACAGGTCCATTTTCTATCTTCATCCTTACTCAAAACAACATCAAAAAGAAATTATTTTAATTTACTCTAGGGTTTCCTTAATGACAATTCAAGCCAATCCAATCCAATAAGAATTTATTAAATGCCTACTATATGCTAAGACAATAGCAAATATCACATCGGAGGGTATGGTAAAAGTGTCTAATCCTTTTCAGTAGTAGGAACTAGGTGCAAACGGGCAAAACATAGTCTTCATAGGATAGAATAGTGCTCTGAAAATTCTCTCTGGCTCTCAGAGAACTAGTGGCTTCTTTTCCCATAGCTCTATACTTTTGTGGGAAGTATTATTTATCTTTAGTGTAGGAGTTTTTAATGTGTGAATTACCCAATCATATTCTTGGATCAACCCTCATTCTACTAGGAAAATTCCTTCCCTTCATGACATCACTATCTATGTGTTCCATTGTCCTCTAACTCAAGGATGCATTGAATAAGATTTTAATCAGGAATATTAAAAATAGCAAATACTATCACTTGACTTTGAAAGAATGTCCCCTCTAGACTCTTCCTTAGACCAAGGGGCAACCTTTTTTATTTGTAGACAGGGTAACACCCCTCCTTCCGCTCAACCTCAACTCTGCTAGTCACTTACAAAGGTAGCTGGTATGGGCAGCTAGGTGGCGCAGTGGATCAAGCACCAGCCCTGAATTCAGGAGGACCTGAGTTCAAATCCGACCTCAGACACTTGACACTAGCTGTGTGACCCCAGGCAAGTCACTTAACCCTCATTGTCCTGCAAAACAAAACAAAGAAAAGGTAGCTGGTATGCTATTCATTTGGGGCTTTTTCATTCATGGGAAAAATCTACATAAGTTAAGCACAGTGATATATTGGTAAATGTTTAATGACCAGCTCACTGAATGTATAATACACTTCAATTTAACTTGCATCATTAATATTTTCTCCATCATTTTCTTTTCTTTTTTTTTTGGTGAGGCAATTGGGGTTAAGCAACTTGCCCAGGGTCACACAGCTAGCAATTGTTAAGCGTCTGAGGCCGGATTTGAACTCAGGTCCTCCTGACTCCAGGGCCAGTGCTCTATTCACTGTGCCACCTACCTGCCCCCATCATTTTCTTAAGTCTAGACAATCAACGAATCAATGAATTGAACCTTGATTTGTAGTGTCTGCCAATTTCCAAGGTATAAATGCTCACACTGAAAATTTAACAGTCATATACCATGAGCCACTATCAGCTGGCTCTAGTGCATCCCTGGTAAGGGATCTGTTGGTATGGTACACAGAAACTCAGATGATAACTTCTTTTTTTCCCTCTTGGAGTTCTAATGGATGGAATCCTAAATAAATAAATGGATGGAGGAGGAGGAGGAGGAAGAGTAGTAGTAGTAGTAGTAGTAGTAGTAGTAGTAGTAGTAGTAGTAGTAGTAGTAGTAGTAGTAGTAGTAGTAGTAGTAATTTAAGGGTGCGAGGGAAAGCATTAATAATTAGGAAGATAAGGAAAGACTTTGTATGGGGGACATTGAACTAAACCTTGAAGGAAGTTAGCAGTTCCAAAAGGCCCAGGTAAGGAAGAACAACATTCCAGCTAAGGGAGTTGGTCTAGGTAAAGGCAGGGAGATAGATGATAGACTGTTTTGAACAGGGAAGAGCAAGCAGGCCACTTAAGTGGAATGGAGATTATATGAGTGGGAGTGATATGTAATCATCCTGGAAAGACAAGCTGCTGGCAGATTGTGAAGGATTTTCAATGTTGAACAAAGCCTTAGTACTTCATCCTAGAGGCAACCGGGAGAGGTGATGGGGCCGCACTTATTCACTAGAAACTCTTGTAAAATTGCCTTGAGGGGGGCAGCCAGGTGGCACAGTGGATAGAGCACCTGCCCTGGATTCAGGAGGACCTGAGTTCAAATCCGGCCTCAGACACTTAACAATTACTAGCTGTGTGACCCTGGGCAAGTCACTTAATCCCAATTGCCTCACCAAAAAAAAAAACTGCCTTGAGGATTTGATGATACCATAGGATCAGCCCCTGTTCGTGTTACTCTCATAGACAGCAAAGTTGGGGTGGGGTGGGGGCAAAGGGGTTCCCTAACTGATGGAAAAATATGAAAGCTGCAGGTTTAGAGTTTGATGTTCTGATGAATGGGGTTGATAGTCCAGTTACATAGAAAGTGAATGAGCCCCTCAAAGCCCTTTATGAGTTCAGAGTATCAAGGCAAGATGATCTCCATCTTTGGGTCCTTGAAGAAGGCCACTGAGCTACCATCAGTGATCTTTGAAAGATTCTGAAAAATGGAAGAGCTGCCACAGGATTGGAGATGGGCAAATGGTATCTCAGTTTACAAAAAAGGAAAAAGTAGATTCAGTAAATGATAGACCAGCGAGCTTTACCTCAACCATGCATGAGGAAAGCAGATTTTGCTAAGGTCCCAGGATGAGCCTTGAGACTATTTAGAAATGGCCTTGCTAGTTTTGGATTTATCATTTTGAAACGTAGATTTGCATTATTTTCCTCAAACATTTTATCTTAAGGAGGCTGGAGGTTGGAGGTTGTTTATCCTTTGTTCTCAGAGAGGACCACGATATCAGGGTGATATCATGACTTGCACTGAATTGGATTTGAGTGAGGCTGGGCCGTGCAAGGCCATCAACCTCATTTTCTCCTCCAGAGCCATCCGGGTGCAGTGGCAAGATATGTATCAGGACGACTGGAGATGAGGGAATTGGGGTTAAGTGACTTGCCCAGGGTCACACAGCTAGTAAATGTCTGAGGTCAAATTTGAACTCAGATTTTCCCAACTTTAGGGCCAGTGCACTATCCACCATTTTAAGGATTAGAGGGAGAAAAGACGGGAGGAACCAACATAACAGGAGTTACCAGACCTCAACAAGAAGTTCTGAAAAGACCTTAAGAATGCCAAAGTAGTAGGACTTTGGGCCAGGGTAATCAGGTCAACTGAGGCACCAATATGAAAATGTGATAAGACTGAGAGGGGGCAACAGAAAAGTTTGCTGCCCAAATATGGACTAGTCATGTGAAAGGCTATGCCAATATTGAAGATAAAAAATAATGGCATGGGCCATCCAGGATTCATGTTTGGGGAGGTGTGAAGGGGAGCAGCATTATCTGTGGGGGGTCACAGGCATGGGAAGAGGGAGGGCTTGGCCTTGTTGAATATGAAGTCTTGCATTTCTGGAAGAAGGGGAAATTTCAGCCACATGTTGTTTTGCTTTTGGTTTTGGTTTTTTTCAGGGCAATGAGGGTGAAGTGACTTGCCCAGGGTCACACAGCTAGTAAGTGTCAAGTGTCTGAGGCCGGATTTGAACTCAGGTCCTCCTGAATCCAGGGCCTGTGCTTTATCCACTGCTCCACCTAGCTGCCCCCAACACATCTTGTACTGGGAACTGCTTCTCCATAACTGCTTGGGAATATGTTTTCAGTTTAAGAAAATTATCACTCAAATCTCTTTAAGCTACTTCCTAGCTATATGACCTTGGGTGAGTTCTTTCCCTTCTCTTCACCTCAGTTTCCTCCTCTGGAAAATAAAGAGGTTGGAATCAATGATCTTTAAGATTCCTTCCAATTCTAGCATCCTACAATTCTCATGAAGTTGATGTAACCATAAGTTTGTATTAGATTGAATGAATTGAGACGTGGCTGAGTTGTCAGCTGGTCTTGTTTTGTTCCAAGGAATGGGTAGGAGAGGAGGGAAGGAAATTCAGAAATGATAGTCAGGAGCAAATGACATCAATAACCAGATTTTTAAAAAAAACCTCATATGCACATTAATTAATGATCAAAAATAACTCTCTTAATTCAGTAAAATGTTTTCTTCTAGTAGATTTTGAAGTCAGGATAAATTTCCATTGAGTTATTCAGATTCTCGCCCCAGGGTCTCTGGTGGCTCGTATTCACAAATTGGGAGGGATTGGGGTTCAGTTTGGGTCCAGAGTTCAACTTAACAGTTCAAATCAACCAGGCACTCATGCAACAAATAGGGTTGAGGGGGCGGTCTCCCCAGTCTGGGGTAAATCTCTACCTGTGGACAAGGCTGAATCTTGGTCCCTAGTTAGGGTTAGGACCCAGGTCCAGGCCATGCAAGAGACCAGTGCTGACTTTTTTGGAGTCTTTGCTTTATGAAATACTATGTTTCTAAAAAAAAGGCGTAGGCAGACGAAAATGTAGTAAATCAAATGTTACTTTCAATGCACTAGGGGAGCTGGCTTTTTAAAGGAGTCCTACTGTGAATCCTTTTGAAAGTAAAAGATTTAAAAAAAAAATAAAGAATCCCTCCTTAATTTATCTCTTATGTAAAACCAATTTTTCATCAATCAAATTTCCTTAAAGAAAGCATTCTTAACTCTTTTGTGTGTACCTTAGACTCCTTTGGCAGTCTGCTGAAGCCTACAGACCCCTGCTCGGAATCATGTTGCTAAATGCATAAAATATATAGGATTAAAAAGAAGACCAATTATGTTGAATTATATTGAAATTCAATTACACTGAAATACAGTTACTGAACTATTTTTTTAAAAGTTCACAGACCCCTGATTAAGAACCTCTGGTAAAAGATGTTTTGGAGAAGGTGGTACAAAATTTGATAGCTGTGTGTTTTTTGGAATGGTGGGGGGGAGAATCAGGACCTGTGATTTCATCTTCATGTGGGACTCCCAGTGTGGAAAATCCCGTTGCTGATTTAGATTGTTAAGTCATTTGCAAAAGTCCTAGAGGGGACAGCTACTAAGAGGTTAAGAGTTTGCCCATGGTCACACAGACAATATGGATGGAACTTGAACCCAGATCTTCCTGACTCTAAAGCCAGCCCCTCTCTCCCACTATATCCTGCTGCCTTTCTATAGCTATGGAATCTAAAGACAAGCAGTTGTCATGCTGTCCCTGGGGATGATGGCTGACTTCCAGCTGGGAGAATAAAGGCTACAAATGACAATATCCTCTTACCATATTACCTTGTCTTCAGAGATTGCCAGCCAGAACTCTGAATCAACATTAACACCAGTCACTTTTATTAAGTGTTGCCAAATCCCATTAATTAGGAATGTATTAAGTGTAGCTGTGGGGGTGCTACATGAGTACTCTCAACTAGGGAAATGAGTATAATGTAGTAGAAAGATTCCTGGTTCTGACGTCACAGGACCTGGCCTTGAATCCTGGTTATGACCTTTCCTAGATTTAGCTTCCTCTCCTATAAGACGAGGAGGCTGAATTCGATAGTATCTAAGTTTCCTTCCATCCCTAAATCTCATATGTTCCTGGCACCTCCTCCCTGAATCTCCCCAGGTTCAATCCTGGTGCTTTCCCAAATCATTACTCACCCGGCCCATTGTTCCTTGGTCCTTTTCAGGCAATTGAGAGAATACCTTGATTACACAAGTCTAGCCTACCCCACTGCCTTGTCCTATGTGTGATGTCATTATCAGCTCTTTGTCTCAAACTCTATATAAGTTTGAGCTCTGATTGGCTTTTTTTTCTTTCTTTTGCTGGGCAATGAGGGTTAAGTGACTTGCCCAGGGTCACACAGCTAGTAAGTGTCAAGTGTCTGAGGCCGGATTTGAACTCAGTTCCTTCTGAATCCAGGGCTGGTGCTCCATCCACTGCACCACCTAGCTGCCCCCTCTGATTGTTTTTTTTTGGGGGGGAGGGGTTGTTTTTTGGTGAGGCAATTGGGGTTAAATGACTTGCCTAGGGTCACACAGCTAGTAATTGTTAAGTGTCTGAGACCAAATTTGAACTCAGGTCCTCCTGAATCCAGGGCCAGTGCTCTATCCACTGTGCCACCTAGCTGCCCCCACCATACCCTTCTTAGGAAGGTATCACTACTCCCTGTTACCTCTTCAAGTTGATCAACCTTCTATGATTCACAAAAGGGAAAAGCATTCTCTTTTCCTGTAAAGCCAAAGCCTACTTTCAGAATGGGGGATACATTGAGAGACATGGGTAACATTCTGGGTTGCTTTGCCTACCTGCACTTCTTGGTTATAAGGGCTCTACTGGGGAAGTGGAAGTAATTTTTGTTTTGTGTTTGTTTTTGCGGGGCAGTGAGTGTTAAGTGACTTGCCCAGGGTCACACAGCTAGTAGATGTCATGTGTCTGAGGTCAGCTTTGAACTCAGGTCCTCCTGAATCCAGGGCCGGTGCTTTATCCACTGTGCCACCTAGCTGCCCCCAGAAATAATTTTTGAAAAAACATCAATAAGATTTTTTTAAGAAGTAGGAGAGAGGGGCGGCTAGGTGGCGCAGTGGATAAAGCACCGGCCTTGGATTCAGGAGTACCTGAGTTCAAATCCGGCCTCAGACACTTGACTTACTAGCTGTGTGACCCTGGGCAAGTCACTTAACCCCCATTGCCCAGCAAAAAAAAAAAAAGAAGTAGGAGAGGAAGAGAAATAAACACAATGCCAGGCTATGCTAAGTACTTCATAAATCTTATCTCATTTGATTCTCATCATAGCCCTTAGAAGAAGGTACTGTTATTATTCCCATATTACAGTTGAGAAAACTGAGACAGACAGAGGTTGAGTGACTTGTGCAGTCACACAGCTAGTAAGTGTCAGAGGCTAGATTTGAACTCCGCTCTTCCTGACCCCAAGCATCATTGCCTACCTTCAGTGTCCTCCTACTTAACAAGTCAAAAGCCACAGAACACCTCCTCCTATCAGGTGAGAAAATGGCTCAGTAATGATGGTTGAAATCAGGGAGGCCCCCAGACTACGTGAAAGGCATGATTTCTTTGGGGGAGGATAAAGATGAGCAGCATGGATACAGGAATCTCTGAAGTTCCTTTTTCTCCACTGAGTAGCCAGAGGAGTTTATGATCCCACTTCTCTAGGCTGGGCACCTATTAAACAATGTGGGGATGCTTAAGGTAAAATTGCACCCAATTCTAGTTAGAACTGGCTGCTGAAACTTCCCTGCAAACCTGTTGATGTGGTACAATCCTCATCCTGAGTAGGGCTTCCTGGTTCATTTTTAGAGATTGCCCCACCCCTTCCTATTGGCCTATATTTGCTGACCCTGTTGCCCTATCTGTGACATGACAGTTGCTGCTGCAGGCCCTTTGTCTACACATCCCATATAAACCTGGGTCCCCTCTCTCCTCACTACCTCCCCCCCCAATGTTTGTGCCTTTGACAGTAGCATACTTTCCAGTGTTCATCTAGGCCATCACCCTTCATGTTATTCTTAGGGTGGTGGAAGCAAGGGAGGTCTCCTGACTGAATGGCTGTACATCTGCCCATGCCTTCCCATACTGAGCTTGGCTGTGGATATCAATAAACCATTGTGACCCATCTCAATGTTGATGCATGCCATTTACCTGTACACTGAACTACAGTTAGTTACAAGTAGCCCAGTGAAACAAGACTTTTCCATATCTTTGTCCTCTCATGTAGATGTCACTGAAGGATGGTACTGTGCTTTGCATCCTTGTTTTCTAATGAGGTCTCTATGAAACACTTAAAAGTTAGAGGAAGAACAAAATTTCCAAAATAAAAGCATTTGACTTAGAATGCCTCTTGATGATTAATGCTGTTGCAGAGGATGATTGATGATCAGCCATGAATAAACTTGGAAAAGGTCAAGTTTTGTAAGAATGCTTCACCCAACAGGAATCACAAGTTGATTCCTGGCCCTGGTTATTGGCATTGTTTGAGTGCCTTATTAATTCTACACTAAAATGAACTCGAGATTGATAGAGATGATTCTCCCTTCCTCTTGGTCCTATATCATCTGAATAACTCACAGTAGTAGTGGAGGGTCAAGTCTAGATTTTGCCTCTCCGAGTGATAACTTTAGTCCCTTATTGCTCCTCCTGATTTGGGGTCATGTGGTTCCCCCCTCCACTGCTGCCATCTCTGTGGTTCCTCCATTGCTTTGACGGTAGACATTGTGGCACTCACCAGCAAATGGCAGGCTTTCTGGGTCCTCTGAAATCACATCACAATAAGCAGCTGCCTCCTCTCCCAGACCTCCATATTAGCACTGTATTAGAGAAGAATGGGGCAGGAAGGAGGCAGGCTGACCAATGCCTAGATCAGTCTTGGGAGGGACAACTCTTCCTCTTTCTCTCAGTGAAGGAAGTCTCAGCTGTTGACCTACTTTGATTAAAAGCTGCGCTCATTCTTTATGATGTTCTGGACACTTACGGAAGATGCGAGTTTAAGAAGAAGTTTTCTTTCTTTTTTCCTTTCCAAAACCCTTGTTGTACTTTGTTCAGCTGATGTTTTTTGATGATTGCACATTAATGAATGAAATGTCTCCCTGGCAGGAGAATTAGTTGTGATATTTTTATCTATTATATCTTGAGACCAAGAGACAAGACTTATTGAGACCTGGGGACAAGACTTATTGAGACCAGGAGACAGATGTTATTGAGACCTAAAACTGGCGTTATCAAGACCCAGGGACAGGTGTTGCTGAGAATGGGAGATAGAAATTATTAAGAGCCAGAGACAGAAATTATTAAGACCCGGAGACGGGAATTATTGAGATCAAGAGACATGTGTTATTGCAGCCCAGAGAACAGCAATATGGGTCCAAAGAATGCACCCTGGGTTTAAAATCAGAACATATGGTTTAGAAAACAGACTCTACTAGTTACTATGTTGTTTTTTGGGGGTTTTTTTTGCTGGGCAATGGGGGTTAAGTGACTTGCCCAGGGTCACACAGCTAGTATGTGTCAAGTATCTGAGGCCAGATTTGAACTCAGGTACTCCTGAATCCAGGGCTGGTGCTTTATCCACTGCGCCCACCACCTAGCTGCCCCCCTGCTAGTTACTATTGATGTGACTGGCCAAATCCTTCCCTTTCTCTGGGTCTCAGTTTCCTTATCTGTTAAATAAGTGGGTAAGACCAGATGACCTCTTAGGTTCCTTCCAGATATAAATTTGTGACATTATGAATCCCTTTATTACTGAGTCTCCATCATTACAGAGAAACAGAGAAACAAGTCATTGAGATATATCACAAGGATTATTGAGAACCAAAGAAAAGTATTTCTAAGTGAATTGTAGTCTTTAGAGACTTGCATTCTTCTCTTTTGTTTTACTCTTTGTGGAAGCAGATAATGAGTTAGATAAGAAAGTGCCTTGGGCTAATGACAAATCCTTACTGGGGGGGGGGGAGTAGCCAGAGCTCTGGATTTGGGAGTCAGAGAAACCCTAGTTTTAAATTCTGCCTCAGACATTTACTTGCTACATGGTCCTGGCAAATTTATTTAACCTCTCCAAGCCTCAGTTTCTTTATCTGCAAATTGGGGGTGATAATAGCACCCGTCTCCCAGAATTATTATAAGGCTCAAATGAGTTCGTGTATGTAAAGCGCTATATAAGTGGCAACTGTTATTCTGGGACACACCTAGCCTAAAAAGTAAAAATAGAGAATGGAGACAGTTATTGGGAGAAGTCACAAGAGAGAATTTTAGCTTAAGTTCCATGTATATCTGAGGCAAAAGGGTTTGGGGAACAAAATCATGGTGGAATGGCTGATTTGTGTTTCAGCTTTAAAATGTAGCCTCAGGCTGTGACTTCACAGTGTCAATCTGATTTTGACTGAAGGGGGTGGGACTTGATTAGGCTCTTTTTCAAATCCTAACAGTGTCAAAAAAATCATCCAACTTATAGGATATTAGAGATGGAATGGACCACAAAACCCAACCTTCTCATTTGGGGGGGGGGGGTGAGGCAATTGGGGTTAAGTGACTTGCCCAAGGTCACACAGCTAGTAAGTGTTAAGTGTCTGAGGCCGAATTTGAACTCAGGTACTCCTGACTCCAGGGCCGGTGCTCTATCCACTGTGCCACCTAGCTGCCCCCCCAACCTTCTCATTTTAAAAATGAGGAAACAGAGGCCTAGAGAGGTTATAAATAGATTAATAACTAACCTGGAGTCACTAGGGCTATATTTTCCTCATTACATTTGAATCTGGGGGCGGCTAGGTGGCGTACTGGATAAAGCACCGACCCTGGAGTCAGGAGGACCTGAGTTCAAATCAGGCCTCAGACACTTGACACTTACTAGCTGTGTGACCCTGGGCAACTCACTTAAGCCCCATTGCCCCGCAAAAAAAACAAAACAAAAAACATTTGAATCTGGTTTGGACCACACAAGAGTTTTATAGGTCATACAGCCCTGCCACTGTTTGACACCTCAGGTATAGTGGAGAGAAAGAACACTGGATGGTCTTGGAGTCAGGAAGACCTGAATTGAAATCCTGCCTCTGCCATCTACTAGTTGTGTGACCCTGGTCAGGTTACTTAACCTCTGTTTGCCTCAGTTTCTTTACCTGTAAAATCAGAGGGATAGACTTGATGACCTCAAAGGTCCCTTCCAGTTTTAAATATATGGTCCCATGGGCTTAAAGAAGGTGGAGGGGGCAGCTAGGTGGTGCAGTGGATAGAGCAGCGGCCCTGGAGTCAGGAGTACCTGAGTTCAAATCCGGCCTCAGACGCTTAACACTTACTAGCTGTGTGACCCTGGGCAAGTCACTTAACCCCAATTGCCTCACTAAAAAAAAAAAAAAAAAAAAGAAGATGGAGGTGATAATATTTGCACCATGTAGGGCCGAAAGAAGACAGTGCTCCATAAATTGGAAGGCATCAGAGGAGAGCCGTGTCATGCTCCTAGACAGCCATGAGGGAAGTGGTCCAAAGAACCATTCCAAATCAAGGAAGAGGCCCAGGGCACACATGGGTCATGAGAAACAGGCTGCCCAATTTCCTGACAGTAAATGTCCTTGAAGTTTATGGATGGCCTTTGGAGATAATATAGTGCAATTCATTTCTTTGAGAGAATGAAGAAACTGAGGCCCAGGACAGGAAATGACTTGTTCAAGGTCACATAGTAGTAAGACTCACGGGCAGCATTTGAATCCAGGCCCTCTGACTCCAAAGCCATTATTCCACAAGTTGCAAGCTAAATGACACCTGGCTTCTAGATCTGACTTGGTAGCTCTTAATGATACTAGCCCCAGGCGAATATCCTTGTGAGACCCCTATCACAGGCTGGCTCCTCTTTCCATTGGTTTTGTTGCTGACAGAATTGTAAGCAGTAGCAGGACTTTGTATAGGGCAGATGTTCAAGAAATATTGGTTTGATGAATGAAAATGGATAAATGATCAAATACTAGGCAGACGGTTACAATATTTGTGAGAAGAGTCCAAAATGAAGAATCTCATCTCCCTATTACCAGGAGAGAAATTGAAGTTGACACAGAGTGACTAGTCCTAACCACAAATTGGGATAGAATGGAGAATGGAAAGGATAGCTCTTGGAACTGGTGGCTCTTCATTATGCGTCTTGCTCTAAAGCATGAGAAATCACTCTCTTTAAAAAGGGTGCTCATATATTTTGGAAAATAAAATTCTATTAAGAAAAAAATAATAATAAAAAGAAAAAAAAAGGTGGTATTGGTTCAAATCTGGCCTCAGACACTTAACACTTACTAGCTGTGTGACCCTGGGCAAGTCACTTAACCCTCATTGCCCTGCCCCCCCACCCCAAAAAAGAGGGAAGGATGATATTAGAAGCTCCCTCCTGGTTTGGAGATGAACAATGTCTCCTTTGATCTTACTATGGGATTTCTTCATTTTCATGGACTGCTTTTGTCACCACCTGTGTAGTGATCTTGGGTAAGCCATTTTTACTGCTTGGGGCCTCAGTTTCCTTACCTGTAAAACGATGGGGTTGGACTCCATGACCTCTAAGATCCCTTCCAGCTCTAAAATCTAAGATCCTATGATTCTGCTCTGGGGTTCATTCTGGCTCTGCCACATGCTTACTTATGTGATCCTGGGTAAGTCATTTAAAGTCTCTGGGCCTTAGTTTCTTCATCTGTAAAATGAGGGAATGAGTAACAGGAGAGGGAGATGAACTTCTTCAAAGGATTATTTCCAATAAGTCTCATTGCAATCTCTCTATGATGTACTAGGTAGTCTTTGATAGTCATTGTGGTCAAGAAGATACCTGGGGGCAGCTAGGTGGTACAGTGGATAAAGCACCAGCCCTGCATTTAGAAGGACCTGATTTCAAATCCAGCCTCAGACACTTGACACTTACAAGCTGTGTGACCCTGGGAAAGTCACTTAACCCTCATTGCCCCATCAAAAAAAAGAGGAAAAAAAAGAAGATACATACCTTAGGGTCAGCTTGGTAAGGAGCCTCACTGAACTTAGCCAGGCTGGTTTTTTGGGGGAGACATAGAGGGTTTGTCAGTCACCTCATTGTAGAGAAGAGGTGATGTGACCCCTGGGATCTCCAAGATTTTTTAGGTGAGTTCAGGATCTTACAGGTTTTACCAAGCCAGTCATGTTTCCAGTAGGGATCAAGGGATGACAAGAAGGAATATTATAAGTACATATTCTTGTATCCCCAGCATGTATCAGACTAATTCATTAAGTCTCTCCTCCTGTCTCAGAGCAAAATTCAGTTTAAGCTGTCACATTCAGAAAGGTATCTCTCTTATAAAAATCCCCAGGGAAGGAGCCTGCAGTCTGCCTTAGCAACTCATTTCCATCGCAACCCAATCTAAAATTCAAGACAGTATGTGAGAATATAGATAATGTGGCATGGTGGATATAGAATTGGTCTCAAAGTTATGAAGATATACATTCAAGTTTTTCCTCTCATAATATCAGTGATGTGACCCTGAGTAAGTGAATTAATCTATGGGTATTTTAGGTAATGCTCTAAGACTATAAGTTGCAGGGTAGAGGGGATTTTCTCAGCTGGGACTTTCCTAAACCAGCAAAATCACAGATTTAGTTCCTGTCCCTATGTGATGACATTGTAAGAGTGTTGGAAAAGGGGAGGATAATTCTGTGTCTGTGTTAGCAAATGGGGCAGCTAGGTGATGCTGCAGCAGATAGAGTACAGTGTTTCCTGAGTTCAAATCTGACCTCAGACACTTCCTGGGCAAGTGTGACCCTGGGCAAGTCACTTTACCCTGTTTGCCTCAGTTTCCTCATCTGTGAAATGAGCTGGAAAAGTAGCAAACCACTTCAGTATCTTTGCCAAGAAAACCCCACTTGGGGTCATGAAGAGTCGGACATGACTGAGAAATGACTGAACAACACAACATGTTAGCAAATGGAAGTATAGACCTGAGGAAAGAAGTTTGGTAAGTGATAGTCAAATTTTCTCTATCTTTTGTTTTGTTTTGTTTTTGTTTTTGTTTTTTGGGTGAGGCAATTGGGGTTAAGTGACTTGCCTAGGGTCACACAGCTAGTAAGTATCAAGTGTCTGAGGTCAGATTTGAACTCAGGTCCCCCTCACCCAGGGCCGGTACTCTATCCACTGTGCCATCTAGCTGCCCCAAATTTTCTCTATCTTGTCCAGATCTTTGTTACTATTTTGTATGGCCCTTTGGGTCACTCCCTCCTAAGGAGTTCAGTACCTGGTTGACAATCTTTTCCCCTGTTCCTTCAAACACCTTGGCCTTTCAGTGCCTCAACCTTCTTTCCTTAAAACCACAAAGGTACAGGGTCAGGTTTTGCCTCTCACACATACTGGCTAGATGGCCCTGGACAGGTCACTTAACCTCTCAGTGTTCTAGAAAGCTCTCTAAGACTATAAATGGAAGAGAAGTTGCTGCCCCGCATTAGGAGATGGATTTTCCTTGCTGGGAGCTCCCTATACCAATGAGGTCTCCTAACAGTTGTATTATCGAAGAGGAAATCACATTCCAAAGGAAGGAATGAGTGAGCTGTAGCTCCTGTTCCTCTCTATGGACCTCATTTTCCCTTTCTGTAAAGTGAAGGACTTGGACTAGATGACGATAATAGTTGGCATTTATATAGCTCTTGAAGGTTTGCATGCTATGGAGCATTTACTTGAATATATTTATAGATTGCCTTAATTGATCCCCTTATTCCTGGAAGCTATGCCTTTATTCATGCAGAGCAAAGCTATATATTACTATTAGCTTCCTAGCCTGCCAGATCACATCAATGACCCATGTTGAGCTTGCAGTCCACTGACATCTCCAGGTCTTTGTCAGACTAACAGGTATCTAACCTCACTTTTCCTAATCTCGTACTGTACTTGTGAGGTTGATTTGTTAAACTCAAGTGTAAGACTTTACATTTATTCCTCTTCCTATTCAATCTCATCCGATTAGATTCAGTGGAATGATCTAACCTGTCAACTACATCATCCAGTGTATTTGCTCTTCCTCTTAGCTATTTGTCATTGGCAAATTTAACAAGTATGTTATCTATTTCTTTGTCCAAGTCATTGACACAAATATTAAAGAACAAAGGACCAGGATCCTTGGAGCACCACACTGGTAACCTCCTTCCTAGTTTCAACCATGTGGATATTAGTGCAAGGCCAGCTTCATGAGAGGGTTGAGGTCACGGAAGAAGTGGTTGATCTCATTGGCTGTGCAGAATGGAAGCCAGAAAGTTAAAAAAAACAAACGAGACAATGGGGGCCATGAAATCCATCATCCAAGAACCAAAAGCCAATTGGATGCAAACATGGAGGGTCAGAACTGGGTATCGGAGGAGGTTGCAGATGGCCAGATATCAATCACAGGACATGGAAACCTGTTGTAGCCATGGAGCCAAAGAAATGAAATCGGGAAAATTTATTTTTTTTAAAAAAAATTTAAATAAATAATTTTAATTTTTTTTACCAATTTAAACTTTTTTAAAAATTTAAAAATTTTAAAAATTAAAAATTAAAATTTTTTGAAAATTTAAAAATTCAAAAAATAAATTTAAAATTTTTAAAAATAAATGAAATTATGCACCCAAAATTAGAAGGGAGGCAGAAAGCTGGGAAACAATTTTTGAGGCCAGTACTTCTGATAAAGGCCTAATCTCTAAAATATATAGGGAATTAAATCAAATTTATAAGAATCCAAGTCATTCCCCAATTGAGAAATGGTCAAAGGATATGAACAGGCAGTTTTCTGATGAAGAAACCAAAACTATCTATTCCCATATGAAAAAATGCTCTAAATCTCTAATGATTAGAGAGATGCAAATTAAAACAACTCTGAGGTACCACCTGACACCTATCAGATTGGCTAAAATGACAAAGGAAGATAATAAATGTTGGAGAAGCTGTGGGAAAATTGGAACACTAATGCATTGTTGGTGGAGCTGTGAACTGATTCAACCATTCTGGAGAGCAATTTGGAATTATGCCCAAAGGGCGATAAAGCTGTGCATACCCTTTGACCCAGCAATTCCACTTTTAGGTCTTTTTCCCAAAGAAATCATGGAAGGGGGAAAGGGACCCACATGTACAAAAATATTTATAGCTGCTCTTTACGTGGTAGCAAGGAATTGGAAGTTGAGGGGGTGCCCATCAATTGGGGAATGGCTGGACAAGTTGTGGTATATGAATACAATGGAAACTATTGTGCTGTAAGAAATGATGAGCAGGAGGAGTTCAGAGAAACCTGGAGGGTCTTACGTGAGCTGATGATGAGTGAGATGAGCAGAACCAGAAGAACATTGTACACAGTATCATCAACATTGAGTGTTGACCTACTGTGATGGACTATATTCTTCTCACCAATGCAATGGTACAGAAGAGTTCCAGGGAACTCATGATAGAAGAGGATCTCCAAATCCAAGAAAAAAAAAAAGAACTGTGGAGTATAGATGCTGAATGAACCATACTATTTCTTTTGTTTTGGGTGCTGTTGGGTTTTTTTTCTATTTTGAGGTTTTGCATCACTGCTCTGATTTTTTCTCTTGTAACAGGATTAATGCAGAAATAGGATTAATGTTATTATGTGTATATATATATATTTGTGTGTATATATCTATATCTATATGGATATGTATATGGATATATAGATATATAGATATAACCTATATCAGATTACCTGTTGTCTAGGGGAGGGGGGGAGGGAGGGGAGGGAGGGAGAAAAATCTGAAATTGTAAAGCTTGTATAAACAAAAGTTGAGAACTATCTTTACATGTAACGGAAAAAATAAAATACCTTATATGTAAAAAAAAAATTAAAAAAAAAAAAAAGAAATGAAATTAGGCAGCTAGGTGGCACAGTGGATAGAGCACCGGCCCTGGATTCAAGAGGACCTGAGTTCAAATCCAACCTCACAAACTTGATACTTACTAGCTGTGTGACCCTGAGCAAGTCATTTAACCCTCATTGCCCCACAAAAACCAAAAACCAAACCAAACAAACAAAAAGAAATGAAGTTGGGTCATACACTCAGTGAAGGAGATAGCTTTGTAGTCATACAACAGAGTCTTGAGCATTTTAGGGACCACCAAAGCTGGGTAGCATGTCTCTAGGAAGGAGAAGTTACTGAGGAAATAGTACATAGGAGACAGAGGTGATGATCTGACAAACAACATAGTGGTGATGAGGACATTTGTCATCATGGTCACCAGGTAGATGTCTGAGATTATTCCAATTAGCAGAAACTGTAGCTCAGGGAGATTTTTCAAATTCTAACAAGATGAATTTGGACATGGAAGTGTGATTTCCCTTCTCTGCATGGGCCATGTTTGAAATCTGAGATATCACATCCGATGCCCCTAATGGGGTACTCTTGCCGACAGAAGGGGGAAATGGAGCTCAATTGTGGAGGACAAAACACAGGATGAATCTGCAGGTCATCATCATTCAGATCCTCTCTTTGATGGACTCTCTGTCCTGGTCCCAGAGCAGCCCAGGGTCTGCTTGTGAATGGGACCACACACAAGCACCCTGGCGAACAAATATACAACACAGGACTTCCTGACTGCCTCTTCTGGTTAGACGGTCAGTAGCCAGGACTATTCAAAACACAGTCAGCCCACCACAGCCAAACCTCTGGAAGCTCTCCAGAATCTTACTCCCAAAGTCACCTATACCTTGCACAATGAATGACAATTGTAGGCCAGCACTGATTACAGCATGATTTGATCACAGAAATGCCAGAGTTGGAAGGCAACTTGGAGCTCACTTAGGCTGATGGGGGAAAAGAAGACACAGAAAGAGGCAGCAGCTTCCCAAAGGTCACCCAGGTACTAAGTATTAGAGTCAGGGTTCAAACCAAGTTCTTTAGACTCCAAATCCAATGCCCTTTCCAGAGTGCTATCACACTGCCTCCTCTCTACTGAACCAGGTGAGAAAAGAGACTCCAATGACCATCTCCAGCATGTGACCCAAACTGGGCTCCTTTGCTCCAGTGGTCAGTTACTGAAACAACGGAGGAAATACAAGAAAGGTTGGGCTAATTGCCATTCAATTTTCTTTTTTCCCCACTTAATAGTATCTTATTTTTTCCAATTCAGTGTAAAGATAGTTTTTCAACATTCATTTCTTTTTTATTTTAATTTTTAAGTTGTTTGTGGGGCAATGAGGGTTAAGTGACTTGACCAGGGTCACGCAGCTAGTAAGTGTCAAGTGTCTGAGGCCGGATTTGAACTCAGGTCCTCCTGAATCCAGGGCCAGTGCTTTATCCACTGCCCCACCTAGCTGCCCCCTCCACATTCATTTTTATAAGATTTTGAGTTCCAAATTTTTCTCCCTTCCTCCCTCCTCTCCAAGACAGCAAACAGTCTGATATGGGTTATACAGTACAATCATGTTAAACATTTCCACATTAGTCATATTATATATATATGTATATATATATATCAGATTTAAAAAACTTTTAATTTTTTATTTTTCTCAATTACATGTAAATATATTTTTTGAGTTCCAAATTTTTCTTCCCCCCTCCCAAAGCCAGCAAGAAATTTGATATAGCTTATACATTACTATCATGTTAAACATATTTCTACATTAATCAGAACAAAAGGAAAAAACACAAGAAAGAATAAAAAGAACAATAACACAAAAGCAACAACAAAAGTGAAAATAGTATGCTTCAGTATGCATTCAGATTAGTCATATTATAAAAGAAAAATCATAACAAAAGGGGAAAACCACAATAAGGAAAAAAACAACAACAACAAAAGCGAAAATAGTATGCCTCCATCTGCATTCAGACTCCATAGTTCTTTCTCTAGATGTGGAGAGCATTTTCCATCATGAGTCTTTTGGAGTTGTCTTGGATCATTGTATTACTGAGAAGAGCTAAGTCTATCACACTTGATCATTGCACAATGTTTCTGCTCCTGTGTAAAATGTTCCCCTGGTTCTGCTAACTTCACTCAGCATTAGTTCATGTAAGTCTTTCCAGGTTTTTCTGAAATCTGTCTGCTCATCATTTCTTATAGCACAATAGTATTCCATTACATTCATATACCACAACTTGTTCAGCCATTCCCCAATTGATGGACATCCCTTCAATTTCCAATTCTTTGCCACCACAAAAAGAACAACAATAAATATTTTCG
Source organism: Dromiciops gliroides (assembly GCF_019393635.1). NCBI lineage: Eukaryota > Metazoa > Chordata > Mammalia > Microbiotheria > Microbiotheriidae > Dromiciops > Dromiciops gliroides. The sequence continues at coordinate 46,876,768 of NC_057867.1, forward strand.
TACATGTGGCTCCTTGTCTCTTTTTATGATCTCTTTGGGACAAAAACCTGGTAGTGGTATTGCTGGATCAAAGGAGATGCACGATTTTATAACCCTTTAGGCATAATTCCAAATGCCATTGAATTTTCATGGCAAATTGTAAAGGTAATACACAATCCCAAAGCCAGGACAGTGTGGACAAGAACTCTAGCATCCCTAAGCAACAGAATAGATGTGTTCCTGAAATTTGCCATATGATTTGAATTTTGGTAAATTTCACCACTATATCAAGGACCCATGAGAAAACTCCCTTCATATGTGCCTAAGGGTGGAAATACCTAATGCTAATGTGGGTTCCCTACACCGACTCAGTTCATAACCTGTCTGTGACTAACAGTTGTAGACAGTTAAACCCTCTGAGAGGTTTAATGACTCATTGGTGGATTCAGGGCTAATAAGTGTCAGCAGTAGTATTTGAATTCAGATTTTCCTCACTTCAAGTCCAGTACTCTACCTATTGTACCACACTGCCTCTCGTGGTAAATTGTAGTAGGGGAAATTATTGATGAAAGGCATTCTGGGAGTGAATGCTTTTATCTGGTGAAGAATTATTTTACAAAGAAAGAGTCACCCAATTCCAAAGAACTCATGATGGAAAAGGTTCTCCTCGTCCAGAAAAAAGAATATGGATTCTGAATGCAGATTGAACCATACTTTTCTACTTTTTTTTGTTTTTTTTTCTTTATTGAGGTTTTCCCCTTTTGTTCTGATTCTTCTTTTACAACATGACTAATGTAGAAATATGTTTAATTTGATTGTACATGTATAACCTATATCAGATTGCTTTCTATCTTGGGGAGGGGGGAAGGAGAAAAATTTGGAACTAAAAATCTTATGAAAACAAATGTTGAAAACTATCTTTATATGTAAATGGAAAATACTAAAATACTTTTATGATAAAAAAAATCAAAGAAAGAGTCACCTATACATGCTACCTCCACTTCTCTACATACTTAGCATATTATAACCTCTTGCATCTGGCTTCTGTCCCCAACACTATATTTTTTAAAAAGCAACCAGGGCAGCTAGGTGGCGAAGTGGATAGAGCACTGGCCTCAGACACTTGACACTTACTAGCTGTGTGACCTGGGCAAGTCACTTAGCCCTCATTGCCCTGCCCCCAAAACATACTGTTCCTATGTATTAAAACCCTGTCATTTGGTTCTTTTTTAGCATCATGAGTTAGACCATAACACCTTCCAAACCCTTCCCAGGACTTCACATGCCCTTTTCCTATGGTTAACAATAAAATCTTACACTTACCTAAGGCTTTCTATGTGGTATCTTTGGAAATTCCTTATTTCATATGATCCCCACAACAGACATTTCAGGTGAGTTTGGAAGAGATAATGAGTATTTTCCTTATTTTAGAAATGGAGACTCTGAGATGTAATTAAGTGACTTGTCCAAGGTCACATGGCCAGCTTAAGAAATTGGATCCCCTGGCTCCTGGTATGGGGCTCTTCCTATCGTGTCTCACCATACCCTGACATACCATCTTCTACCATCATAGTTCCTGCCCTTTTATACTGTAACTATGACCAGGGTGGAGCAGGAGAGATAATAATTATTACAGGGTAATGGTAAGAACAGAGGCTTTCGAGTCAGAAGATGGGAGTTTAAACATATAGGACAATAGATTTAGAAATGTAGGGGACCTCAGAAGCCATTGGGTCCAACTCCCTTATTTTTAGAAAGGAGGAAACTGAGTCTAAGAAGACCCAAGCACTTGCTTATGGTCACACAGCTGCTCAGTGTTAGGTAGAGAGGATTGGAAGTCTGGTTTTTCCTGCCACCTAAACCAGCATTTTTTCCAATATACCATTATGGGGGGGGGGTGTGAAAGAAGGAAGGTTTAAAAAAAATCATTCCCTTATTTTTCATTTTTTCTCCCTCTATCGGTCTTTTTATCTTTGGGATTAAAAAAAAATAAGTCCTTGAACAATTTAATCCAAAATGGAGAAAAACTTCACTGTTCCAGTCCAATCAAAAGTTCCCATAATTTAATGATGTCCACAGTAAAAAATAGACTCTGTTTATAGCTTCTCTCGGCTGGAAAGATGCTTAGCAGTGACGTGCCTATCACGCACATAAAGACGCTCATTTCTCCCTGGATACATTCTTAGCCAGTCCATAGTTACAACGTCAATGAACACGCATGAGGAGAGGGGAGGAGGGGGAGGGGGAGGGGCTCGAGCCTTTGATGCTATCGTATAGAAAGACAGGGGCTGCTTTTGCCTTTGATGGAGAGCCTCTCCCTGCTGACCCCTGTGCCCCTGGGTCGTTGGAGAGTGTTTCAAAGGGCTTACAGAACCTCTGCAAGTAATAATTCTGGATGATTTTCTTCTTACAGTCTTTGTGCCCAAATTGCTCCTGACAATTAGGCTGCCTGGCAGAGTTCTGCTCACTTCACTCCAGTGCCCAAATACCTTATCCCCCATTGCTTTACAAAAAAAATCCCAGCTTCAACCTGTGGGTGTATTCTACCTGGCCCCTGCACAGTGCATTAAAAAGGAAGCCCCGTGGATTATGGGCTGTGGTGGTGGTGTGTGTGTTGGGGCGGGGGAAGCAGTACATGTTCTTGCTGTAGTTCTGGTCTCAACCAGTTGCAGGCAGATAATTCTGCCTTGGTTTCATCATTGGGCAAAGTACTGCTCTTGAGCCCTCTCCAAATCTAACTGTCTACAATTTCGTGATATACTTTTCTAGCATTAGCTCTCATCAATCATCTTTAATGATAATAGCTAACATTTATATAGTGCTTCAAAGTTTGCAAAGAACTTTAGTTACTAATGTTACCCCATTTGATCCCGAATATGTTCTAAAATCCAGGGAAACTGGACTTGCTCCTCTGAGACTGGTAATTATTCAGTGGATTGTAGGGGCTCAGTTAATGTGGGGGTGTGGGGGGTATGTGGGTATGTATCTATAGGGGGTAGGTATATGTGTACGTAGGTATGTAAATGTGGGTGGGGATGTGGGGGGGCATATTTGGGTATGTGTGTAAATGTGGGTGGGTGGGGATATATGTGTAAATGTGGGTGGGTGGGGATATATGTGTAAATGTGGGTGGGTGTATATGTAAATGTGGGTGAGTATGTATGTGGATGGGTGTTGGAACATCTGTGTTAATTTGAATTGCTTGTTCTTGGTAAACACTCTGTTTAACACTCAGTAAACAGCCCTTGAGGTATTTGCCTCATGTTCTTCCCTCTCCTTGGCATGGGGCTTGACTTGGCATGAGAGCACCTGGGTTTGGGGACTCCCAACTACTCATGCTTACTCACAAGGCTCTGTAAACAAGGATGTTCCAAAATTTTCTTCCTCACTCCATCCCCAAGAGAGCAAACAATCTTATATAAGTTATATATTACAATCATGTTAAATTTATTTCCATATTAGTCATGTTGTGAAAGAAAAACCAGAAAAGGGAAAAACCACAAGAAAGAAAAAAAACAAAAACCAAAAAAAAGTTTAACAATTCTGCTTCAATCTGTATTCAGACTCCATAGTTCTTTTCCTGGCTATGGAGAGTTTTTTTCCATCATGAGTCTTTGGAATTGTCTTGAACCCAGGGCTTTTAAGTCCCAATCCAGTGATTGCTCAGTTACATGGGATAGCTATCTTCTCTTAGGTTCAGAGTTCAAACCTTCCCCTTCCCCAAGAACTTCCTAGGCTGTTAGTTGTGTATAGGACATTTTTTGTGGTATGAGGAGGAAAGTAGAGCCCAGTTTAGCCAAAAGAGGAGAGTTAGGAGTTCTCCCTGGCTTACTGGACTAGCATCCTGAGAAAAGCAATTCATTTAAGCTGAATGGAGCTCAGTTTCCTCAGCTGTAAAATGAGCAGATTGAACTAGAAGGCTCTCCAACTGTGGTGAGGATAAACAAAGACTTCAGAAAGAAAAGCTCAAGGAGCAGTAGCAACAGCAGCAGAACCTCGTTGAGGTTACATAGCTTGTTTTCACTCAAAGCAAAATTAGGGAGGGTTGTTCTCCTGGTTTGACCAGTCCTACCTTGTCTGTCTTTGAAGCATTGTTGGTTGGTGATGAAGGAGGTTGGGAGTTGGGGGGAGGGAGGAGCTAGTGGTCTCTGATGAGAAGGACAGGCCATTGATGTTCAAATGGTGGGGTTTGGGATAGTATGCTCAGAGTTCATAGGCCTGTGCTTATTTATGATAGAAAAAAGCTGGGACAAGGTAGGGCTGCTCTTTCCCTTAGTAATCCAGAAAGACCTGAACAGGCTAGAAAGATGGACTGAATCCAGTGAAGATGACATTCAACGAAGATAAATGTAAAGTCCTGCAGTTGGTTTCAAATACTCAAAGACCAAATTACACAGTAGTAGAAATATCTTGTTGGTTTTCTTCAGTCTCGTGTCTGACTCTTTGTGATCCCATTTGGGGTTCTCTTGGAAGTGATACTGCAGAGTTTTGCCATTTCCTTCTCTAGCTCATTTGACAGATGATGAAACCAAGGCAAACAAGGTTAAGTGACTTGCCCAGGGTCACACAGCTAAGCAGAATCTGAGACCAGATTTGAACTCAGGAAATGAGTCTTCCTGGCTCCAGGCCCAGCTCTCTATCTACTGCACCTCCTGGCCAATAGACTCATAGGTCAATAGATTTAAACAGACATTTACTAAACACTGTGCCTGAGACTCTGTGGACTGCAAGCACAAAACTAGCCAGCAGAGTGTCACAGAATTTTTAAAAAGCTAAAATATGCCTAGGCTGCATTGAGAGGTATGGTATGGTGCCCAGGACTAGGGAAGGGGTAGTCTCATTGACCTTCTTCATTCATTCATTTAATTTATTCAACAAGAATTGAAGGCCCTGGTGGGTACCAGGCCCTGTGGTAGGTGCTGAGAATGAAAGGCAAGACCAAAACGTTCCTTGCCCTCAAGGAGCTCACATTGTCTTGAGGTATTCCTCCTCTGGTTGGACCCACTGGAGTATCATGTTCAACTCTGAAAGCCAAAGTACAGGAAGGACATGAATAAGAGTAGCCAGTATGGTGAGAGGATTGGAGATCAAGCCATATGAGGAGAAGCTGAAGGGACTGACCATGTTTACCCTAGAAATATTGTGGGGTGAGGGGATGATCTGATAGCTGTCTCCAGGAGACACCTAAGCCTCTAAGCAGGGAGGCATACCTGAATTGTACTGTGTGTGTCTTGTTTTTCTTTTTCTTTTTCTTTTTTAAAGTGAGGCAATTGGGGTTAAGTGACTTGCCCAGGGTCACACAGCTAGTAAGTGTTAAGCGTCTGAGGCCGGATTTGAACTCAGGTACTCCTGACTCCAGGGCCGGTGCTCTATCCACTTCGCCACCTAGCTGCCCCGTGTCTTGTTTTTCAAATGAACAAACTGCATCCTGATTGTAAGCAGGGGTAATAGGGAGGAGCTTGATCATGAGACTCCATGATCAATTTTATTAATTCCCCAACTAATCTGACTGCCACTTTATAGTATAGCTTCAAATTTGGTATGGCTAGCCCACCTTCCTGTGCATTTTTTTCATTAGTTCTCTTGATATTCTTGACCTTTTGTTCTTCCAGATGAATTTTGTTATTATTTTTTTCTAGCTCTATAAAATAACTTTAGGTAGTCTGATTGGTATGGCACTGAAGAAGTAAATTAATTTAGGTAGAATTGTGATTTTTATTATATTAGCTCAGCCTATCCATAAGCAATTGACATTTTCCCAATTATTTAGATCTGATTTTATTTGTGTGAAAAGTGTTTTGTAATTGTGTTCATAGAGTTCCTGGGTTTGTCTTGGCAAGTAGACTCCCAAGTACTTTATATTGTCTACAGTTACTTTATCTTTTTTGTGTGTGTGTGTGTGGGGGGGGGCAATGAGGGTTAAGTGACTTGCCCAGGGTCACACAACTAGTAAGTGTCAAGTGTCTGAGGTCGGATTTGAACTCAGGTCCTCCTGAATCCAGGGCTGGTGCTTTATATACTGTGCCACCTAGCTGCCCTCTACAGTTACTTTAAATGGAATTTCTTTCTATCTCTTGCTGATGAGCTTTGTTGGTCATGTATAGAAATGCTTATGATTTATGTGGATTTATTTTACATCCTGCAACTCTGCTAAAGTTGTCAATTGCTTCAAGTAGTTTTTTAGTTGATTCTCTAAGTATACCATCATATCATCTGCAAAGTGTGATAGTTTCCTTCTTGCCTGTTCTAATTCCTTTAATTTCTTTTTTCTTCTCTTATTGCTAAAGCTAACATTTCTAGTACAATATTAAATAATAGAGGTGATAATGGACATTCCTGTTTCACCCCTGATCTTATTGGTAATGCCTCTAACTTATCCCCATTGCATATAATATTTGCTGATGGTTTTAGGCAGATACTGCTTATTATTTTAAGGAAAGCTCCATGTATTCCTATGCTCTCTAGTGTTTTTAATAGTAATGAGTGTTTTATTTTGTCAAAAGCTTTCTCTGCATCTATTGAGATAATCATATGGTTTTGGTTAGTATTGTTATTGATATGGTTGATTATGTTAATAGTTTTCCTAATGTTGAACCAGCCCAAATGGTCATAGTGTATTATCCTAGTGATCACTTGCTGTAATCTCCTTGCTAATATTTTATTTATGTTTTTTGCATCAATATTCATTAGGGAAATTGGTCTATAATTTTCTTTCTCTGTTTTGGCTCTGCCTGGTTTAGGTATCAACACCATATTTGTATCATAAAAAGAATTTGTTAGAACTCCTTCTTTACCTATTTTTCCAAATAATTTGTATGGTATTGGAATCAATTGTTCTTCAAATGTTTGGTAGAATTCACTTGTAAACCTGTCTGGCCCTGGGGATTTTTTCTTAGGGAGTTTGTTGATGGATTTTAAAATTTCTTTTTCTAAGATGGGAATTCCCCAACTAATCTAATGAGATGATAGGTCATGGATTTCTGTTTTGAAGCATCTGAGGGCAACCTCCCCCATACAAATGGATGTGGCCATTGGTACCTTGCTTAAAGATAACAGACAACTATGTCATCATCATCATCATCATATTATTATTATTATTATTATTATCTGATACAGTATACTCTTTGGAGAAAATCATGTTAGAATTGTGATTTTTATTATATTAGCTCAGCCTATCCATAAGCAATTGACATTTTTCCAATTATTTAGATCTGATTTTATTTGTGTGAAAAGTGTTTTGTAATTGTGTTCATAGAGTTCCTGGGTTTGTCTTGGCAAGTAGACTCCCAAGTACTTTATATTGTCTACAATTACTTTATCTTTTTTTTTTTTTTGTGGAGCAATGAGGGTTAAGTAGCATTCTATTTGGATAGCAAAGACACATGAGTTACTCAGCCAGTGCTGCCTCCTTCTGGGGAAGTGAAAATCACAGGGTGCTGCTATGTCTCAAAGAGACTGTGTATGGCTCTGTGGGAAAGAAGGACTCATCACAGTGTTAAAGGGTTTCCCTGATAGCAACCCCATGAAGTTCAGTTTCCTTCTGGGAGGAAATGATGGTTTGAGCAAGTTCCTGATACATTTTCTTTATCTGTTTATGAGACCTCTGCATCTTCTGCATTTTTGGTTGGGTAAAATAAAGTCTGTGCTGTACCCATTTACAAGTAACTTCATATTCTATCAGCGATTCTTCTTGGTTTTGATTCTTTGAACATCATTCCCCTATGCCAGGTACTCCCTGGTGTTCCACCTTTTCAGATTCTTTTTTGTGTATTATCTTCCCCCATTAGATTGTAAACTCCCTGAGGGAGTCTTTTTTATTTATATTCCCTAGTACTTAGTATAGTGCTTGGCAAACATAGTAGGTACTAAATAGATGCTTATTGAACTGAATCGAAAATATTTTCCTAGCATAACTCTAGGTAGGGGCAATAGGCTAAAGAGAGAAAATGACAATTTGGGGATTAATTAAGTTCATGTGAGCAAAGACCCTTGGATGTAACTGGATCGTGGGTTACATAGGTACAGGAAAGGTTTGAGGATTCAGTGGAAAAAAGACATGGGTGAAATGAGATGTATAATTGATTTTATTACATTGGAACTTCATAATAACACTAGTCTCCAGGGTTTGTGCTATGGAAACAATAGGGTCCAAGATGAATGACTTCTATTGAATTCTACTTTTTGGTTTCATAAGGAGGTTGTACTATATGTTGTTGGTAATGATGTTTAAGCTGTTAGGGCCCTTTATTTTGTTTCCTTGAAGCATCAGTGGCAACTCTGGCTAAGAAAATTGATGATACTGTGGCCCTCGAAAGGCTCCTTTCCTCCAAGGTATTTCAAAGCCTTCCCATCCTCCCCTTTTGCCATCATATGTCTCTACAGTGAGATAAGGGTACATATCTTTCCTCTTTTGGGTCTGGGGAGATCTACTGGGTTTTCTCTACCAATCATTTCCTATATTCTGATAAATCATGGGTTCAAAGCCATGAGCCAAGTTGGGGGCTGGCAGACATCAATTAGAAACTGTGGTACTTTGGCTATTGAGAAAGACCTTGGTAAATGTCTTCTGGCAAAAGAGACACTGCCTTGTCAGCAAATTGGCTTCCGGATTTTATTGGTAGTATTATGCTATATTTCAGTCATTTATGGTGAAAGATGGATAAAATGGATTAAAAAGTGAGTGAGTCGAGGGAGGGTCAGAATTAAAGAGCCAAAAGAAACATCTCAGAAAGAACAGAAAAGTTGTAGTAGCTGCTGACTGGTCAGCTTTAAGTTGGGATCAAGGCAGAGAAATTGAGGCTGAGTGTTACATGTCCCCCAGGTTTGAGTCACCTTAAATATAGAACCCTCTTTCTTTCTCTCCCTCCTTTGCTCCTTCTTCTTCCTCTCCTTCCTTCCACCCTTCCACCCTTCCTCCCCCTCCCCTCTCTCTCTATTTCTTTCTTTCCTCCTCCACCCTCACTTTTGATCATCAATGGGATTTATGGTTACATGGTATACCAATTCACTGACTTCTCTTGCATTATTCCAAATATTTTCGCAGAACAGTTGAAACAATTCCCACCTTCAAAAGGGTTCAAAGATTTAGAGATGGTAAAGGGGACTTATTGCTCAGGATGACGTTCTGTGAGGTCAAGTCCAGCCAGTGACATTGTATTGTAGGGGACCCGGAGACTACCAACAAAGTCCAGACCAATCATCTTTCCCACATCTCCTGGTCCCCCATACCCCCACTTACATAACTCTCAACTTCTCCCTAGCCTTGTTCTCTCCATGTCCATCCTCAATTTAATGTAATTCAATCCAACAAACATTTGGTAAGTGCTTTGGAAGCCCTGAGTATGTTTGGAAGTTACACTGACTTATAATATATGTACCTGATCACTAGTAGAGAACATAGAGCCCTGGGCTTAGAGTAAGAAGACAGAGTTTTGAATCTTGGCTCTGATCATGAGTGAGTCACTTAACCCTCTGTCTCTTTGTTTCCTCCATTGTATTTGTTTATCCAAAGTCACTGTGTACAAAGTTCTTAAAGGGGTATAGCATAACCAGGGCAACTTCTATCTCTGATACTATCTGTCAATCAGCAAGCATTTAAAGAGCACCTACTGTATCATGTGTCAGGCACTGTGCTAAGTGCTAGAGTTACAAAGAAAGGCAAAAACCATAGTCCTTGCCCTCGGGGGCTCACATAACATTAGAATGGGAGATAACATGCAAACAACTATGTACATATGATATATATTCATGTGTAGAGTAGTGTCAATGGGAGATGATTTCAGAGGGAGCAAAGTCACTAGCAGTAATCTGTGTGGGGTGGTGGTGGTGAGAGGTGGGCATAACCAGGAAAGGAAACGAGCAAAGCCAAGAGGCTGAGGTTAGAGGATGCATTCCAGGTATGGGGACAGCCAGTGGAAAAGCAGTGTCAAAATGGAGTATTGCATGTGAGGAAGAGCAGGAAGGTGAATGTTGGTGGATTGGGGAGAGTGGAAGTGAATCAAGCATAGTATAAGAAGTCTGGGAAAGGGAAGAAGGAAGGGGTCTGGGTTTAAAGAGCTTGAAACATCCAGCAAAGGAGTTGAAATCTGATCCTAGAAGTAATAGGGAGCCAATGGAGTTTATTGAGTAGGACTGTGACACAGTCAGATTGGTACTTTTGGAAGATCACTTTGGCAACTGTGTAGACAAGGGATTGGAGTTGGGAGACACTCAAGGCAGGGAGACCAACCAGCAAGCCATTGCAAAAATGCAGTTATGAGGTGATAAGGGCCTGGCCCAGAGTGGTGGCTGCATGAGTGGAGAGAAGGGGAAGTACAGTAAGACTCAGGGAAGCTATGTGGCACAGTGGATAAAGCACCGTCCCTGGATTCAGGAGGACCTGAGTTAAAATCTGGCCTCAGGCACTTGGCACTTACTAGCTGTGTGACCTTGGGCAAGTCACTTAACCTTCATTGCCTTGCAAAAAAACAAAACAAAACAAAAACAATGTGACTCAGCACCAGATTAGATGCATGGGATGAATTCCAGTGATGGAAGAGTCTGACCATGAGCTTGCAAGCCTGGGTCACTGGGAAGATGATAGTGCCCCGGACAGTATAGTCATAGGGAAATTCAGCCGAGGGGACTGGTTTTGGGGAAATATATAATGAGTTCTGTTCTAGACTTGTTGAGTTTGATATGTCTATGGGATGTCCAGTGTGAGATGTCCCACACCCACTAGTTAGTGGCTGTGACCTAGATAAAAATTCAGCCAAAGGAACTGAGAAGAAGCAGGAGAGGATAGTGCCACGAAAACCTAGAGAGAAGAGATTAGCTAGAAGAAGAGTGAGTGAGCGAGCGAGCAGCGGCATCCAAGACTGCAGAGACATCCCAAAGCACTCGGAGTGAGAAAAAGACATTAGGTTTTAGCAATTAGGAGATCATTGGCACCTTTGGAGAGAACAGTTTCAGTTCAATGATCATCCCCAGCTCCAGGTCCTGTCCTATTCATATTTGGCTAATTTGAATCCGTAAACATTTATTAAGCTCCTACTATTTATTACTGCCCAGGGAAAGAAGAAATATAATCAATTATAATATCCTCAGCCTCAAAGAACTTACAGTTCAATTGGGGATATGACAAGTACATAAATAAGTATTAGAAAAGGTAGCATGTGTGAGAAGGGCAAGCTCTTTCCAAGGGGAATTTGGAGTGCAAATAGAGCATTAATTTAAGCAGATGTAAATCCGAATCAGATTTCAAGAGCAAACATTCCTTTGGCACAGGAGGGTCACAGAGCTGGGCTAGGTGGACAGGGGGACCATATCTGGAGATAAAATGATGCCAGAGATGAAGGGGGCAATGCCTTTTAGAATCTCCACTCTTCCATGCCCCTTTCTCCACCCCACCCTTGTCCTACTTTTCCCCAGTGTAAGCTAATTATAATCTCTCTGTAGGGAACAGAATCTCAAACCTGCAGCTCTGCCTGCCTTCCTATGTTTTTCCCTTTCAGTAGATCAAAGGTTATTCTTAAGATTGGACTTGGCACCGTGGGGTCATGTCCCCCCTTCCCCCATCCCCCTATCCCCCCTCATCACCCCCTCCCCCCCACCATGGATGGGTAAGGCTATACCAGATGCAGCCATTAGGTGGGGTGAGGTGGGGGAGGAAAATGATTCCTCTTCCCCACTGCCACCAGGAGCTCATTTCAGAGTGGATCCTCTCCTCCCTCTCCCTGAGTAACCATGGAGACTGGAAACCGTCAACATTAACAGCCTCCAACTGTGTCTACCGACTACTATTACTCTGCTTTAGGAGGAAAAAAATGACCTGAATTTCTTCCTTCATTGATATTTTACAAGTTATTTTATAATAATAAAAACTCCCATTTCTAAAAAGCTTTAAGGATTAGAAAAGTGCCTTCTTTATAATAGCAAGAAGTACTGATATTATGATTTTTTTATTTTGTCTATGGGGAAGCTAAAGCTTGAAAGGGTAAGGTGATTTACCTGTGGTTTTACAGCTAGTAAGTGTGGGAGCTAGGAGTCAGATTCAGCTCAGTCTTTCTGCCTCTTTCTTGCATTCTCTTTCCTTTGCCCTCTTCTCAGTCCTCATCCTCCCTGAGTTCTCTGTTGCCTTTGACACTACTGACTACCCCTTCTCCCATTTATCTCCCATTATTGGGAAGATCAAATGAGATAATATTTGGAAAGTGCTTAGCACATAGTAGGCACTTAATAAATCCTTATTTTGGGGCAGTTAGGTGGCAGGCTCAGTGGATAAAACACCGGCCCTGGATTCAGGAGGACCTGAGTTCAAATCAGGGCTCTGACACTTGACACTTACTAGCTGTGTGACCTTGGGCAAGTCACTTAACCCTCATTGCCCCCCCAAAAAACCAACAACCTTATTTCCCTACTTTCCTTCCATCCTTTACATAATATCCAGAAAACAGAGATCTGATTATGTTACCAATCTACTACAAGTCTTTTTTTAATTATAAAAGTATATATATAGAGAGAGTTTTCAACATTTGTTTTGTTTTTTTTTTAGTGAGGCAATTGGGGTTAAGTGACTTGCCCAGGGTCACACAGCTAAGTAAGTATTAAGTGTCTGAGGCCGGATTTGAACTCAGGTCCTCCTGACTCCAGGGCCGGTGCTCTATCCACTGCGCCATCTAGCTGCCCCTCAACATTTGTTTTTATAAGATTTCTAGTTTCAAATTTTTCTCCCTCCCTCCCCTCCCTCCCCCCTTCCCAAGACAGCAAGTAATCTGATATAGGTTATATATGTATAATAGCATTAAACATATTTCTGCATTAGTCATGTTATAAGAGAATAATCAGAGCAAAAAGGAAAAACCTCAAAAAAGAAAAACAGCAGCACCCCAAACAAAAGAAATAGTATGGTTCAATCTGCATCCACAGTTCTTTTTTTTTCTGGATTTGGAGAGCATTTTCCATCATGAGTTCCTTTGGAACTATCTTGGACCATTGTATTGCTGAGAAGAATCAAGTTTATCACAGTTGATCAACACATAATGTTGATGATACTGTGTACAATATTCTCCTGGTTCTGCTCATCTCACTCATCATCAGTTCATGCAAGTCCTTCCAGGTTTCTCTGAACTCCTCCTGCTCATCATTTCTTACAGGACAATAGTATTCCATTACATTCATAGACCACAACTTGTTTAGCCATTCCCCAATTGATAGGCAACCTGTCAATTTCCAATTCCTTGCCACCACAAAAAGAGCAGCTATAAATATTTTTCTACACATGGGTCCTTTTCCCTTTTTTATGATCTCTTTGGGAAAAAGACCCAATAGTGGTATTCTGGGTAAGACTACAAAAGTCTTAAATGGCTCCCTATTGTTCTAGGATAAAGTACAAAATCCTCAGCCTGCCACTTAATCCTCATATAATACTCAGCCTCTCACCCCCTTTCCCAGACTTCTATTACATTACTGCCCTTCACACACTCAGAGTTCTTGTCATTCCCATGCCTTTGCACAAATAGTCCTCCACACAACTACCCTCCTCACATCTACCTTTTGTGATCCTTAGCTTCCTTCAAAGGTCAGTTCTGGTACTGCCTCCCATATGAGACCATTTCTGGTCATTTCCCCCACCCAGGCATTAGAACCCTCCTCCTCTTCTTTTATATAGATATGGATATGGATTCCATATATATATATTTGTTTTTACCTACTTGTCTAGTAGATGTCGCATTTCTCATCACCTCCCACCCCCAATTCCTCAACACAGTTTGTGAGCTCCCTGAAGGATAGGAAAGTCTTGTATTTGCCTTTTTACCCCCTAGCACTCAGCAGCAGTTCCAAGCACATAGTAGATATTTAATAAATATTTGTTGAACTGGAAGATTTTGCTTTCTGCTTAAAGCTCACAGCTTTTCTTTCTTTTAACAGAGTAAATTCCAAAAGAATACAGTTTCATAAACTATCAATCTCAATCACTCCTCTGTATTGTTTTGCTAGACTCTTTACGGGGGAGTATAATTTGTTCATGAGTTTGTTTATGTTTGTCTGCATGTTAAAACCAAACTCATCTACCTCTATCCACCCCTCCCATCCAGGATGCTTGTCAGACTGTGCCAGGCTTTTAATCCCCTTATTTATCCTAAACCCATGCTTCTCAATGGCCAGCTCTTCCTCCTTTATGCCCAGATTGAAGTCCAGAAGGCCAGTGACCCCTTGTTGCTTCCTTGACTGTTTGAGGAGAGAAATGAAAAAGCCATTAAGGCAAGTCCAGTTGTTCTGTTCTGGGTGGCGAGACCAGATACTTGGGGTTCTCCATGACAAAGAAATCCTTCTTTCATTCTAGATTCATGATCTATTCAAAGAGATCATCTTCTCAGAGACTCCGAATTGAAAGGGACCTCAGATGCCATCTAGCCAAACCCCTTCATGTTGACAGAAGCTTCATGCAAATATTTTTCCCCAATATGCATGTTCCTCTTTCTAGATGCATGTATTTATTCATGCCAAAGCACAAATGTAATTGAAGCAGTCTAGTTTGTTTTTATATTATATTCTTTATGTCATGGCTGATGATGAATTTGTCCCCTCTCCACAGTTCTGTGAGATATAACTTCCCTTGAGATATATATATATATATATATATATATATATATATATATATATATATATATATATATATATATATATATGTGTGTGTGTGTGTGTGTGTGTATGTGCCTTGATAACCCACCCAACCCACTTAAAGAAAGTGACAAAAAGGAAAACAACAAAAAAAAGACAAAAGAAATAAAAATAAATAAAAAAAGAAAGTGACAAGATGCTCTGCCCTGATAACTTAAGTCAACAAGCATTTATTAAGCACCTACAGTAGACACTGTGCTAAGCCCTGGAGATACAAAGAGAGGAAAAAACCCAGTTCTGCCAGCAAAGAGCTTGCATGCTGTCTGACTGGGGAGACAGCATTCAAACTATGTACACCCAAGATATGTATTGTGTGAGTTGAAAGTCATCTCAGAAGGAAGGCACTAGCATTTGAGGGATAAAAGGAAATCCCTCTTGTAGGAGAGAGAATTTAAGCTGAGACCAGGGAA
This sequence comes from Dromiciops gliroides, assembly GCF_019393635.1. NCBI lineage: Eukaryota > Metazoa > Chordata > Mammalia > Microbiotheria > Microbiotheriidae > Dromiciops > Dromiciops gliroides. Next base: position 46,891,818 of record NC_057867.1, read on the forward strand.
GCCCAGGAGTAGAGAAGAGAAGGAAGAGTACTGCAGGCAATAGGGACAGGCAGCAGAAAATACAAGACCAAGTATCATGTGTGAAGAACAAGAAGGAGGGCAGCAGCAGTGGCTCACAGAATACATAGAGCGGGGTAAGATATAGAAAGACTGGCAGTCAGGTCTTGAAGAGCTTTAAAAGCCAAACAGAGGATTTTATATTTTATGCTGTAGGTAACTGGGGGCCACTGGAGTTTCTTTTCTTTTTTAATTTTTTTTTTTTGGTGAGGCGTTTGGGGTTAAGTGACTTGCCCAGGGTCACACAGCTAGTGTCAAGTGTCTGAGGCCGGATTTGAACTCAGGTCCTCCTGACTCCAGGGCCGGTATTTTATCCACTGCAGCGCCACCTAGCTGCCCCCTCAGCAAGCATTTATTAAGGGCTTACTATGTCCCAGGTACTGTATTAAGCGCTAGGCATATAAAGAAAGACAAAATTATCTCTCTCTATCTTTTCCACAAGAAGAGTATGAGAAACTCAATCAGAAGCTTTGCTAATTCTGAGATAAACCATATCTATAGCATTTCCCTGATCTTAGAAAAGATGAATTTAGTCTTCCCTGATTTGTCCTTGATGAAGCTTTTCTGACTCTCCATGATCACCATCTCCTTTTTCCAGTTGTTTGCTAACCATCCCTTTCATAATAGATTGCAGAATTTCACCAGGAAGCAAAGTCAAGCTCATTTTTCCTTTCCTAACATGTCAGTAACTTCTACTCTCCAAGATCCTTCAAAGATCACTGACAGTGGCTCAGCATGCACATCTTCCAATAGAAGAAAGCAAAATGATGATATTACTTAAATTGATCTGTAGATTTAATGTTAAATCAATCAGATAACCAAGGGGATACTTTATTGAATTAGACAAAACAATAACAGGATTCATCTGTAGGAATAAAAGGTTGAGAATTTATGTGGATAATTATATCTAAGGAAAATGATAAAAAATAATTGGAAGGGTTTTGGCATTATCAGATGTCAAATTATATTGTATACCAATTAATTATAAAAACTATCTGGTACTGGATAAAAAACAGAAAAACTAATCAGTGGAATAGATAGACTAAGCAAACTTAAAAGGAAATGCATATGCAAATCTGGTCTTTGGGAAACCCAGGAACAAAAGGACTAGGGCAAGAGTTCTATTAAACAGCAGCTGATGGGAAAACTAAAATACAGAAAATGGATTTGGCTCAGCAACTTACATCATATATCACATTAAATTCTAAATGGTCGAATGAGATAAATATTTTAAAAATCATTCCATTAAAAAGTTAGAGCATAAGAAAGGTTATATCATATAACTGTGGATAAGAGAAAAATTGTTATGATCAGTCATCATATAAAGAATATTTTTTGGGGGGGCGACCAATGAGGGTTAAGTGACTTGCCCAGGGTCACACAGATATTAAGTGTCAAGTGTTTGAGGTCAGATTTGAACTCAGGTCCTCTTGAATCCAGGGCTGGTGCTTTATCCACTGTGCCACCTAGCTGCCCAAGGATATTATTTTTTAAAAATTAGACTATTTTAAATTATATTTGTGCTTTGGCACAAATAAAATACATTCAGCTAGAAAAAGGGTAAAAAAGAAATGGAATGGGAAAATCTTTGTATAAAGCATACTTATAAAAATCTGACATGCAAAGACTTTAAGCAGTGGCTCTTAACCTAGGGACAATGGACCCTATTGGTTTTATGGATAGATTTCAGAGGCGTCTGTGAACTTGGATGGAAAAAAATTACAATTTAATTTTCACTAACTTTTTATTTCCTTTGTAATAACTATGTATTTTATTTTATTCCTTTAAAAACATCATTCTGAGCAGGGGGCCATAGGCTTCACCAGGATGCCAAAGGGTTCCATGATCTGTAAGGAATTAACACATACCCATATGATTGAGAACCATTCCCCAATAGATAGTCAAAAGGTATGAACACACAATTTTTAAAAGAAGAAACACAAATTATTGACACATCTAAACAAGGGCTCAAAATTGCTAATAATCAAAAATATAAATGAAAACAATTCACTTCAGTGTCAAATTGGCAAAGATGGAATAATTTAATGTTGGCAAGAATTAAGGAAAACCGGCACACTTATTCATTGTCAGCAGAGCTTTTACTTGGTCCCAACATTTTGAAAAATAATTTTAAATTATGCAAGAAAAGTTACAAAATTGTTCATACTCTTGGATACAACTATTAGGTTTATAGCCCAAGGTTGTTTTGTGACATTGAGAAAAGACAAAACTGTATAAAAATGTTCAAAGCTGCACTATTTATAATAGCAAAAATTTGGAAACAAACCATGTATCCAATGATTGGGGAATGGTTGAATACATTATGGCATATTAATGTAACGGGATATTAGTGTGCTATAAAATGATAAAAATGAATAAGAGAAATATTGGAAGACCTTTATGAAATGATACAAGGTGAATAAAACAGAACCTATAAACACTGTCTCATTTGAACCTAAAAACAACCTCAATAAGTAGGTGCTACAGGTGTTATCTGCACATTACAGATGAGAACACTCAAGCTCAGACAGATTAAGTGACTTGCCTAGCGTCAGCTAGGAAGTACAGGGGATTGGATTTGAATCCAATGATTAAAGGTTAGAGCCACAGGTATTGAATAGATGCTAACCCAAAATATACTTGATTCTGAGTGTAACTTTCAGGGAAGAGATGAGAAAGGGGATGGGATGAGAGGGCATATAGTAGTTTCAGTCTGTTTTGGTAGAGGGAATACTCACCTTAATGAGATCCCAGAAGTATTGAAGTATTTCTATAATACATCCCATGGAGGAAAACATCCATGTAGGCTATGGCATTTTTCTTTTTCTTTCTTTCTTTTTTTTTTTTTTTGCGGGGCAGTGGGGGTTAAGTGACTTGCCCAGGGTCACACAGCTAGTAAGTGTCAAGTGTCTGAGGCTGGATTTGAACTCAGGTGCTCCTGAATCCAGGGCCAGTGCTTTATCCACTGCGCCACCTAGCTGCCCCACATTTTTCTTACTGATTTAACTGGAAATTCTAGCCACTATTTGAAGTGTTTCCTGGCATCTTTGTCATGATGCTGATATACAATGTCATGATCCTGATGGTGATATATGTTGAGCACAGCCTCAACACATATTTTCTGACTCATTTCTTCATCTTTAAGATCAGCCATATCTCAAGTATCATTCCTGTGTTGAAACAAAGATTTTTTTTTGGCCAATGAGATGATCTCTTTTCTTGGCTTCATCACCCAATTTTATACTTTTGGCTGTTGGGCATGTATTGAATGTTGCTTATTGACCATGTCTTTTGATCACTACTTAGCCATCTGTACCATCCTAACACACTGGCCTTAAGGGTGTTACACTCACCTAGTGAGTATGCCATGACTGGTGAGTTGTATTGTTCCTAGCTTGATTGTTACTTTGACCGTCTGATGACTAATCTGAAATTCAGCAATTTTTGCGACCAGAAATCTGTCATGATGTTGGCTTGCCTGTCTATCCACAGAGATTAAATAGTGGCTTTGGGGGGGGCACATCCTTGTTCACTGGGGGTCCTTTCCTGCTGACACTGATATTCTATGCTAGTATCAGTGCCACCATTCTGAGGATCTCCTGACCATGCATAACAGAGGGCTTTCTCTACCTACTCCTTCTACTTTGGATCAGTGACCTTTTCTGATGGGACCCCTGGGACTGTATATGGTACCAGTCAGATGAACCAGTAAGATCTGCTCTGTGATTTATACTATTGCTACCACTTCTGAAAACTCTTTTATTTGTACCCTGAAAAACCAGTCTGTGAAAGAAGTCCAGAGAAAACTAATCAAGTAAATATCCAGAGGGGTCATCCCACTGGGAATGAGGTTTCCTAAGCTTCCAGGCTTCAAGATGACCCGGGACACAAAGTAATTACGTCAATGCCTAGGATGCTAGTTCAAATGGACCCTAAATACTCATTCTGAATTTTCAAAGCTTCTCTCTTTTGTTTAAGTAGATAAACACCTCTATTTTAGGCAATTATTGTCTACCCAGCAGCAAAGGCAGAGGTCCTGACAGTGACATGATTGGCTAGTGACAGTGATGCAAAAATATTAAGTATTTCAGCATATTGGTACTCTGAGCCCATGTTTACGACACACAGAGCAGAAAGTTAATATGATTGTTGGGCTCTGTCAAGGCCCCCCCCCCACCCTGCCGCAAAACCACAATTTCACTTGAAAGATAATGAGCCTAAATTATGTGGGGTTTCTGTTTTGCTTGAATTATCTAAATAGATCCTTCATCCTCCCTCCACATTTCAAGTATAGAAGCAAGCTAGAGGGTCACCTGAAATTTAATCAAAATATCTAAGCCTTTGGATGAAGATTTGTGCTGAAAATGTTCCTCATGGAGTAGTTGGCATCATTAAAATGGATAAATTGCATATAAAGACACAGTGCCCAGCACAATAAGTGATATATAAATGTTGTTATTTATTTATTATTATTATTATCATTATTATCATGTTCATTTAAGAAATCTCATTAAGCAAAAACCTCAGCATACCAAATTCAAGCTTTCCAAAATCATAAATTGGGGCACAATTATTTGCACTATACCAATGGATTCCTCATTTAATTACAAGTGAAAAGTAAAAAAAAAGATACCAATTGAACAATGCTTTTCAAACATATTTTTATCCTCACAAAAGGGATTTACATTCAACTTTTAAAAAATACACTTATGGAGGGATTTCTGAAAATAAGGCATAAGTCCAGCTCCCCCTCATAACCCTAAAATAGCTATACATTTACTAAATAGCATAAAAGAACTATAAAACCAGCAAATGGTCAAAGGATAGACAATTCTCATTAAGAAACCATCACATGAAGATTGTCAGAAGTACTGAAGAAATGAGTAAGCCAAAAGATGCTCCTGTGGTAATGAAGAAATACTCTGGGGTAAAATGAGTATAGGGATAAATTTCCAGAAGAAAATTATATTTAATTCTACAATAAATACAATAAGAATCCTACAAAACAGAGTGGAATGCCCACAAGAATTCCCAGAGTGGTCAAAAAGCCTACTGAAACAGTTGAAAACAAAAAGACATAAGGAGCAAAATCAGTGTTCCTAAAGGAAAAAAGCTGAACAGAGAACCAATGATTTGTCACAAAAGGTAGAAAATGTCTTTTTTAAATTTTATTTTTATTCCAAACCTAACAAATACCGAAGAAAATGAGCATTTCTACATACACAATAGAACAGAAAAAGAGGCTTGTATATGAAATTGCTGATCTCTATTATGTACAGCATGCTGTTATTTTAAAGTATGATTTCAGTTTAACCTGTCCTGCTTGTCTGTGATTCCTTCTAGCCTTTTATCTCTTCTCTTCTCTGCATTTTAAAAAGCTCTGTCCCAATGACCTTTCCTTTTAAAATAATTTATTTTTTTTTAATTTTAGAGTTTTTTTGCTATATTGTTATTCTATCTCTGTAACCCCTCATCTTTCTCCCCCCACAATTGAAAATAAGCGAAAAACAAAGATCTTATAACAAATATACATAGTCAAGTAAAACAAATTGCCACATCCATTGTGCCACCTAGCTGCCCTGAGTCCATTAATTCTTTTTTTTTGTTTTGTTTTTGTTTTTTTGTTTGTTTTTTGCTGGGCAATGAGGGTTAAGTGACTTGCCCAGGGTCACACAGCTAGTAAGTGTTAAGTGTCTGAGGCCGGATTTGAACTCAGGTACTCCTGAATCCAGGGCCGGTGCCCTATCCACTGCGCCACCCAGCTGCCCCCATTAATTCTTTCAAGAGGTATCATGCTTTGTCATAGGTTTCTAGAATCATACTTGATCACTATGATGATCAGAGCTCTCAAGTTTTCCAAAGTTGTTTTTCTTTATAATGTTATTGTTATCCAAATTGTTCTCCTGATTCTGCTTTCTTCACTTTACATCTCTTGCTACAGGTCTTTTTGATTTTTTATTTTTTAAAAATAGTATTTTATTTTATTTTTTCCAATTACATGTAAAGCTAATTTTCAACATTCATTTTTTTTTTGGTGAGGCAATTGGGGTTAAGTGACTTGCCCAGGGTCACACAGCTAGTAAGTAAGTGTTAAGTGTCTGAGGCCGGATCTGAACTCAGGTCCTCCTGACTCCAGGGCCGGTGCTCTATCCACTGTGCCATCTAGCTGCCCCAACATTCATTTTTGAAAGATTTTGAGTTCTAAATTTTTCTCCCACCCTCCTTTCCCTCCCACCTCCTGAAGCCAGCAAGCAATCTGATATGGGTTATACATTACAATAATGTTAAACATATTTCCACATTAGTTATGTTGTAAGAAAAGAATCAGAGGGGCAACTAGGTGGCGCAGTGGATAAAGCACTGGCCCTGGACTCAGGAGTACCTGAGTTCAAATCCGACCTCAGACACTTGACACTTACTAGCTGTGTGACCCTGGGCAAGTCACTTAACCCCCATTGCCCTGCAAAAAACCCCAAAAAAACAAAAAAGAAAAGAATCAGAACAAAAGGAACAAAAGACAAGAAAGAAGAAATAAGAACAACAACAACAAAAACCAACAAAAGTGAAAATAGTTTGCTTCAATCTGCATTCAAACTCCATAGTTCTTTTCCTGGATGTGGAGAGCATTTTCCATCATGAGTCTTTTGGGATTGTCTTGGATCATTGTATTACTGAGAAGAGCTAAGTCTATCACAGTTGATCATCATACAGTGTTGTTGATACTGTGTACAATAAGGGGCAGCTAGGTGGCACAGTGGATAGAGCACTGGCCCTGGAGTCAGGAGTACCTGAGTTCAAATCCAGCCTCAGACACTTAACACTTACTAGCTGTGTGACTCTGGGCAAGTCACTTAACCCCAATTGCCTCACTAAAAAAAAAAAAGAAAGAAAGAAAAAGATACCGTGTACAATATTCTCTTGGTTCTGCTCATTTCACTCTGTTGCTACAGGTCTTTACAAGTTTTTTTCTGAAACCGTACATTTGATCAGTAATATTCCCTCACATTCATAATCTATAACTTGTGTAGATGCTCCCCCAATAGACTGATACCTCCTTAGCTTCCAGATCTTTGCTACTACATAAAGAGCTGCTTTAAATAATTTTCTACTCCTCCGGGTACAGGCAAAATAGAGGTATTGCTGGGTCAAAGGATATGCACACTTTGGTGTTTTGGTGGACAGTTCCAAATTGTTTTCCAGAGTGGCTGTATCAATCCATACTTCCTCCAGTGGTCAATTAGTGTGCCTGCTTTCTTGCGGCCCCTTCATCCATGATCATTTCCCTTTTTGGTAATCTTTACTAATCTAATGAGTATGACATAGAACCTTAGAGTAGTTGTAGTTTGCATTTCTCTAATTATTAGTGACTTGGAGCATATTTTTCATGTGTTTATGAATAACTTGGATTTCTTTATTTGAAAATTGCCTATTCATATCCTTTGACCATTTATCACTTGGGGAATTGTTTTTGTTCCTATAAATTTAAATAAATCCCTTATATATCTTGGATAAAAGACTAATCAAAGAAACTCACTATAAATATTTTCCCCACTTACCTATTTCCCTTTTAATTTTAACTGATTTGTTTGTGCAAAAGCTTTTTATACTTTATTTAATTTAAAAAAATTTTTTTTGCAGGGCAGTGAGGGTTAAGGGACTTGCCCAGGATCACACAGCTAGTACATGTCAAGTGTCTGAGATCAGATTTGAACACAGGTCCTCCTGAATCCAGGGCCAGTGCTTTATCCACTGTGCCACCTAGCTGCCCCTTTTATACTTTAAATGATCAAAATTGTCCATTTTATCTTCTGCCATCTTCTCTATCCGTCACTCAAAGGCCCTACTCTTCTTCCAGCCATAAATCTGAAAGGAAATGTCTTTCTTTTTCCTCTAATTTGCTTATGATGTTACTCTTTATACCTAAGTCATTTGGAGCTTATAGTATGAGATATTGGTCTATACATAATTTCTAACAGAATCTTTTCTAGTTTTTCTAGCAGGTTTTTCCAAATAGTGAGTCCTCACCCTAGTATCTGGGGTCTTTGAGTTTATAAAAAATTATCCTACTGTGTTGGTTTGCTTTTGTATACTGTGTACCTAATCTTTTTTTTTTTTTTTGGTGAGGCAATTGGGGTTAAGTAACTTGCCCAGGGTCACACAGCTAGTAAGTGTTAAGTGTCTGGGGTCGGATTAGAACTCAGGTCCTCCTGACTCCAGGGCTGGTACTCTATCCACTGTGCCACCTAGCTGCCCCATACCTAATCTTTTAAACCGATCTACCTCTCTATTTTTAACCAGTCCCAAGTCATTTTTCACAATTACTGAGAAGCTGGAAAATATTAACAAAGTTGTGAGCACCCTGAAAAAGAGAAAAGATACAGAACTAATAAATGCAATAATATAATAAGAAAATTTAGATATGAAAGACAATAAAACTGGAAGAATACACAAGGTCTCTATAAGAGAGCTTTAAAAATAATCTACAAATGATTTGCCTCTAAGAAAAATATTAGAAAGAGCCCTGTGTCTGGAGTAAGAGGACTCAGATTCAAATACTACTTCTGATGCTTAATACCAGTGTGGCCTTGGCTAAGTCACTTAACCTCCATGGGCTTGTTACCCCACCTATGTTATTAAGAGGATGGATTAGATGGTCTCTGATGGCCCTACCAACTCTAAATCTATCATTCAGTGAACAAAATGCTAAATACTGTATTCAGAAAATCCTAAAAGAAAAGTTTCTGAAAGTGTTAGAACACAATGGCAAGTCAGATCAATGCAATCAACAAGATGCCAGAAAAGAGGAACCCTGGTGTAACTCATCTAGAAATGAACTAACTGAGCTCCAAAGCCTCTGGGTCAAAGAGATAATATTGCAAGTGGCCATGTAGAGATACTATGAACCTTCTGTATGCATCACCCAGGAGAAATTAAAGGAAAGGTTAGAATGGCATAACAAAAAAAGCAAAGGAAAATGATCCCCTTGTAAGGATAACATATCTTCCAATTATGAAAATAATCATATAGGGTTTAAAAATGCAATGCAATATAATTGATAACTTTAAGGACTCCTGATGAGAACCCTGTAGTATAGAAAGGATAAGTGAATTGCTCAAGGTTACACTGCTAGTCAGTGGCCTAGCTAGGTGGCACAGTAGACAGAATGTTGGACTTGGAGTGACCTGAGTTCAAATCCAGATTCAGACGTTTATTAGCTGTGTGACCCTGAAAAAACAACAACAACAACAAAAACAAAAACATTTGATCACTCTAGACTTCCGTTTCCTTGTTTGTAGAAGGGGCATCATAATAGCACCTACATCATAAGGTGTTGTGAGGATCAAATGAGCTAATATTTGCAAAGAACTTTGCAGACCTTAAAGAGCCACACAAATACTAGCTATTAACTAAAGTTAGTTAAAACACAAGTCTGCTGACTACTGGCCCAGCACTCATTATGTGGCACCATACTGACCCTAGTAATTAGTGTATTATTGATGATGTTGGCAAACTCACTCATTTTTTCTAAAATCAAACTTGCTTTTATTAGCCCATGTGCTAATCTGCTCTCCTTGTCATCCCGCTTGAGATAGCTTAGTTAATTGGTCTCCCAGCTAGAACCCAAGAACCACCACTCACCAATTCCAGAAGAATTCTAGACACTGTGCTTCATCGAATCTTTTCAGTCTTTTTTTAGGGCTGGTCTTGCAAAGCAAAAATGTTAAGTAGCCATAAACGCCACATTCAGAATCCATTCTGCTTTTAAAATGTCAAGTTCGAGAAATTTGTTCATTGTAGCCTGCTGGCAATATGTGAATTTTCTCCCATGTGAACTTTGCTTTTAGGTGGTCTCCAGTGCTACTGCAGGAGGTCCATTAAGTACACATTAGCTGGAACTGGCATCTGGACTTCCCCCAAACAAATTGTTTCCTAAAATTTCACATATACATTCATAGATGTATTTATGTGTGGAAGAATACTTTTAAAGATACTTTAAAAGGTAGGTACAGAACTTCTACCTAAATAGTCTTTTATCTCACTGCTATAGGAGACTCCATTATGATACATTAACCCAAACTGTTTATTATCAGGTGCAATAAAAATAACTCCTTTCAAATTTACTCTTTTAAAATATATATTTTTAAAAAACACTAAGGACATACATTGGTGCTCTTTGGCATATAAAATTATTATCCTGAAATTTTGTAGTCTTTAAATATGATCTTTGGCAATCTGCCTCAACTTACTTTTTTTTTGGCGGGGCAACGGGGGTTAAGTGACTTTCCCAGGGTCACACAGCTAGTAAGTGTCAAGTGTCTGAGGCCAGATTTGAACTCAGGTCCTCCTGAATCCAGGGCCAGTGCTCTATCCACTGTGCCACTTAGCTGTCCCCTCACTTTTTGTTACTATTTGGTCCTGGTCTGAAGAATACCAGAGGATTGTTCCTCTGAGCCCCTCCACCCTGACAAATTCTCTTCTATGGGTGGGTAGATTAGATTGGCCTTTTTGTCATCTTTGCAGTCAAAGAATCTTTCCTCTATGCCCTTGCAGCTCATGGCTACCCAGTTTTCTGAAATTTAATTTTTGATTTTGAAATTAAACACCAGGGCAGTGCATAAAGCACTGGCCCTGAGTTCAGGAGGACCCGAGTTCAAATTCAGCCTCAGACACTTGACACTAGTTGTGTGACTCTGGGCAATTCACTTAGCCCTCATTGCCCCACCAAAAAAAATAATACAGTAGAAAAGGATTTAAAATTAAAATAAAGCCATGAAATTAAACACCAGAAAAGAATATTTCTATATACACAGCAGAACACAGAAAGGAGATTTGAATCCCTTTGTACATCATTTCTTACTGGTAATGATATTCATTTTGTTCAGCCATTCTGCAATCAGTGTGCACTCCCTTAGATTCTTGGCTTTATATTTTCTTCTTTTAACAGCTCCCTACCTTCAAGATCAGGAAGTCTGTTTTTCTTGTGACTATTCCTTCCTCAGTATTAGTCTTCCTCTTTTTTTGAGGGGCAATGAGGGTTAAGTGACTTGCCCAGGGTCACACAGCTAGTGTCAGGTGTCTGAGACTGGATTTGAACTCAGGCCCTCCTGAATCCAGGGCTGGTGCTTTATCCACTGCACCACCTAGCTGCCCTCATTAGTCTTCCTCCTAACCCTCACCCCGTATCCCGGCTTCTTTCCCTGTTAAGTTTGATTTATTTCTACACCAAACTGTCTATATGCATGTATATGTGTATATTCAACCTACCTTTGCATATTTCACATAAGAGTGAGATTCATCTTATGCACACTCTCCCTACCTCTTTCTCCATATTTGTGTACCCTTTATCTCATGTATCCCCTCTATGAAAAATAGCAGTTTCCACCCCCCTTCTTACTTCTTTTTACATTATAGTATTCCTTTTATTCTCCTCTGTCTATTTTCCTCTTAAAACACACAGAAAATAACCAAACCATCTCCAGGTCCTCAGTTTTTTAAACAAAATTAATTCCTTTAGTAACTTTTAAAGACATGTTGCTAGGAAGTAAGGAAGGAAAGAAGAAAAACAAGCATTTATTAAGTGCTGACTACATGTCAGACTGTGATAAGCTCTTTACAAATATCTCATTTGATTCTAACAACAACTTTGACACAGAGGTGCTATTATTTCCAATTTCCGATTAAAGAAACTGAGGCAAAGGTTAAGTGACTTGCCTAGGGTCACACAGAAATTTTCATTTATAATTCTTAAAATATAGTCTACACAATTCCAAAGGACCTACGATGAAAAAAGTTATTCATCTCCAGAGAGAGAGAACTGATGAGCTGAGGGTAGATTGAAGCATTCTTTTCTCACTTTATTTTTCTTGCTTTTTTTGTAACATGGCCAATATGGAAATAAGTTTTGCATGATTTCACATGTACAATTGATACCATTTTGCCCATCTTAATCTGTAAGGGAGGGGCAGGAGGGTGGGAGAGAATTTGGAACTCAAAATTTTTAAAAGATGAATGTTACAAATAACTAAATTTTAAAAATTAAATATATATATAGGCTAGTCTTTTTAAAATCATGGTTTCTTGGGAGTCCAGTGCTTCTTAAATTATCTCTCCTTAACCTCTTTTCTACAGGACTTATTTTTTTTTGTATCAGATAGCTTATAGTTTCCTCTATTCTTTTAATCTTATGGTTTTGTTTTAATATTTCTTGTTGCCTCATGGAGTCATTGATTTCTTTTTGATCTCTTCTAGTTTTAGGGAGTTCATTATTTGGGCAAGAGTTACTATTTTCTTTTCTAAGCTTCCACTTCTTTCCTACAAAGATATTATTTCATTTTTATTTCTTGATTCATTTCTTCTAGGTATTTATGTAACAATTCTCATGGAAAATTCTTGTTTTCTTTTTTTTACTCTGTCTTTGCTTGTAGTTTTTAAGGAGTTACTTTTGGGGGGGGATCCCTAGATTTGTAAAACATTTTTATACTTGTTAGTGTTTTCTTTAATTTCTTCATTTCTCCAGCTTTGGTTTCGGAAAACATGATTAGTTTGGCAATCTGGTGAAGTCTAGGGACCCCTTCTCATAGTATTATTTTGAACGAATAAAATAAAACATACAGGAATGCAAAGGAAATCAATTATATTGAAATAATTATAAAATATATTTTTTAAAGTTTATGGATTCCGGGTTAAGAATTCCTGGGATATGTGTGACCCTGGGCAAGTCACTTAACCCTAATTGCCCTGCAAAAAATCACAACAAAAAACAAAACAAAAAAAAATTCCTGGGATAGAGGAGAGATGAATGGGAGGGATGTTAGGGAGTTTAAGAAAAATGTGACAACTTATTAAATATGGACTGTAAGGGAGAGGGAAGAATTAAGTATTTCTGTGAAGTTGTAGGCCTGGGCAACTGACAGGATTATGATGTTCTCAACAGAAATAGGAAATTTTGCAAGAGACATAGGTTTATGGGGAAAAATCCTGAGTTCTCTTTTGGACATGGTGAGTTTCAGATGCTGATGTGACATTCAGGTGGGGACATCCAACAGGCATTTGGAAATATGAAAGTGGATTTTAAGAGAAGGGATTGGGCTGGATATATAGATTTGGGAAATCATTGGTATAGATGATTGAACCTGCTAAGACTTATGGGATTACCAAGAGGAAGAGACAGGCACACACAGAGGGAGGGAGGGAGAGAGAGAGGGAGGGAGGAAGGGAGAGAGAGGGGGGAAGAGGAGAGAGAGGGGGGAAGAGGAAAGAGAGGAGAGAGAGGAGAGGGGAGAAGGGAGAGGAGGAGAAGGGAGAGGAGGAGAGGAGGGAGGAGGAGAGGAGAACAGGCCAGAGCCTTGGAAGACACTCAGACTTACTTAGTGGGAGGAAGGATGATGAAATAGCAAAGGAGACAGAGAAGTAATGGATTGGCATGTAGGGAAAACCAATAGAGGGCAATGTCACAGAAATCAAGAGAAGCGAGTATATCAGGGAGAAACAGTAGTTGACAATGACTGACTGAGAAAAGATAATTAGATTTAGAAGTTAAGGGATTGTTGGTAATTTTAGAGAAAGCAACCCCAGTAGCATGGTGGGGTTGGGAGCCAGATTGCAAAAAATTGAGGAGTGAGTGGAGATGAGAAAATGGAGGGAACCCATTTAGATGACTTTTTACTGTGAGTCTGACTACAAAAGGGAGATGAGTGAGGTGATAACATAGCCCTTCCCTACTCTGCCTTAATCAGACCACATCCAGAGTATTGTGATCAGTTCTAGGCATCACATTTTATAAAGGGTATTGACAAACCAGAGTGCACCTAGAAGAACGTGACCAGGGTGGAGAAGGACTGAAAACTACATAAGGAGTGTTTGCAGAAACTGAGGAAGAGGCTTGGGGTAAGGTGTTATTAGATTCTTGAAGTATTTGAAAGGATGTCACATGAAAGCACCTTGTGAAGAGGGATCTTTTCTTTCTTTGTCTTTGTCATCCTGGTGCCTAGCACAGTGCCTCGAACAGAGTAAGTGTTTAATAAGTACCTGTTGATGGCTGATTGAATGGCTGGAACAGGGATCTTACTTGTTCTACTTGGATCCAGAAGACAGACTATGTGCAAAAGCTGAAGAAAGGCAAATACAAGATTGATGTAAGAGGAAAAATAAACATCCTAAGAATTAGAGCTCTCCCAAAATGCAATGGGGTATTTCAGGAGGTAGTGAGTTCCTCAGCACTAGAGGCCTTTAAGCAGAGGCTGGATGACCCCTTGTTGGTAGAGCTGTAGAGGGGTTACGGGTTCAAATGCAGGCTCAATTTCTCCTGAGATCTCTTCTAGTGCTGAGGTTCTGATTTTAAGAAGGAATCTTCATGAAAACTCACACAAACACTTTCACACAGACCTTGCTGAAATCAGACTTTAACTTGCTCGTTCTACTTCCTGCCTTGGTCCATTAATATAGGAAGTTTATCACAGTTACACAAGGCAGCTGCAGCAATAAATTATGTGGTCATTAATGCAGAATTGATTTTAGCTCGCTATTACAATAATTCCTCCACCAACTCCTATTCCAATGCCTCATCATGGCATGGAGGTGACCTTGGGTTTCTGGAGACGATGCCCGGAGAGCACAAAGTGCCAGATTCTACCACATTATACAGACTTCTGGTGCGGTCCCAGCAACTGGCTACCTCTGCTAATCAAGGACAAGCCTGCTAAGCAAGCATGGGCACACGTTGGCAGTCAGGGGGCAGTTGGCAAGTAATTCTTTGGCCGCAAACACTCGAGGAAACAAGAGCAAAACAAGATGGCTCTCGGGTCCCAGCAGCCCCTCTCTGCTTCTGCCATGACATGGTATACTGGCAGCAAAGGAGGTAGTGGCTGCTAAGAATCGCATAGATATTAACTTAGTTGTTGCTCCTCTAAATTTCAGATCATTATCTAGGAGTGGCGACACATTCCCAGATGAGCTGGATCATATCAGGCTTGACATTCTCCCCATAAATGAAACCATAAGGCAACAGGAAATTGCAGCTAAATGGAAGGGTGGCTCGCAGGTTCTCCTTGGAGAGGCAAATAAAGGAATTCATGGAGTTGCTTTTTTTCATCTATCCAAGGACAATAAGAAACATCATTTCTTGGGATATTTCGTCACTTTGTCATTTTGCAGTGGTCATGATAAGCATTGGCAAGAAGACCACCATGAAAACATTTGCAGCTTATCCTCCAACATCTATTTAGAGAGAATGAGAAATTCTATGAATAGTTTGATAAGACCCTCCAAATTAAATCAACAACGTTCAAGGCCACAGTGAGCTCTGGAGAGAAAGAGTTAGTTTTGAAACCAGGAAGACCTAAGTTCAGTTCCTATACTCTGACACATACTGGGGATGTAACCCTAGACACAATGCCTCAGTGCCCCCTGACAACTCTCGAAAACTATACGTTTTAGGCAAGTTTTAATTTGGCATTGGTTAAGGGAGATCCCCACGTGATGAAATCACTGATCCGAACCTCACTGAAACAGCGATTTTGATATTAAGTGATAGCAATGCAAAGGGGAGGGGAGGGAAGGATGGTGAAAAATACGTTGGGCAACATGGTAAAGAAGCGAAAAACATAGGATCCTAGTCTAGAGCTGGAAGGGTTCTTACCATGCTTCTAGTTCAATCCTCTCCTTTTCTAGAGGAGGAAACTGAGGTCCACAGAGTCACACAGGTAGTAAGTAGAATTTGAACCTATCTCCTCTGACTCCATAGGTCAGGGCAAAGGTCACTTCCTGTGATGAGTCTGTCCTCTTGAACCTGAAATAGGAGTTGCATCCTCTCAGCAAGGTGGGCATTTGCCTACTTTCCATGGGTGGGTGCCTTCAGGTGCCACCAAACAGAGGTACACATCCCATAATCTCATTGAGCTGATTGAAATCCTCATTTACTTGATGGGTGAGAGGGATTGGAACCCCCAGTCACCCCTTTCTGTCCTCATCTAGGGGCCGAACAAAGGATGTGCCCACGTGTTTTGTGTACTGTCTTAACTTGTGGGGTGGCACAGGGACAAAGAGGCAAGCTATTCCTCAGAGGCAAAGTCTTTTCTGTCTATAATGTTTTATGAGTTTTTACTAGGCTCCACCAGAGACAATCTATCTTTTAAGTTCTTGTCTTTCATTTGGCTTTTAACTGTTTTCTCAATAGCTATTCCTTCATCTAAATGAAAAATGTACCTTGTACTGTATACCCACAGGAAAGTCTCCTTACATGGCAATTCTTTTACTGGTTATCTTGTTAACCTCTGTGTTTTGGATTCTTTCAAGCAAACACTTGAATTACTCATAGGTGTTGAAACAAATTAAATTTTTACCAAAAAATCAAGGGGGCAGGAACTATTGCACAGTAACAGTGAATTGTGTCTCTGATTCCTGCCCTGTGCATTTGGCTATGTTGAAGAAAACCAAGGAGTATGTAGGAAGGCCAGGCAGATAGTTTGTGGAGAACTACCTCATGTCTACAAGGTTACGCCTAGAAAGAAAAGGAAATTACATAACTGAGCCGTTGGCTGGTGAACTTGGCTGATACTGAGAGCAAGGCTAGACAGTTCATGTATGGCGTCTCTCATCCAAGTCTTTAGATGGTCTTCTATTTATATGTGTGACACAATTTTGGTTCCACTGACCTGTGTAGCAGGATTGTGTAATATAAATGAATGAATGAAAAAAAATTTTTACAAAACATGTACTATGTGCCAGCCCCTGGGATAGAAATGCAAAAGCCAGACAGTCCTTGACTTCAGGTAGTCTACATTGAAATAGGGAGAGACAATATTCACACATTTAGGAGTGTTGGCCCTGGAAAGGAGTCTGGTCTGGGGATTCATAAGGATGATCATAGAACATTTGATTGTCTTGCCCTTGGAGGGTGCTGGTAGAGTTCAACTTTCACAGGGGTTGGGGTGGGAATGGGTTAAAAGGAGAACTATATCAATGACTAACCTTTAGAACATTTATGTGAGGGAGGGAGGTGGCCTTCCTATTCTAGATGAGGAAAATGAAGGATGCTCATTCCACTGGGAGTCAGTGGCTGGAGGCAACCTAGGATCCCTCCCTTTGTGAGTGCTGTGAGGCTGAGGGGAAGTTTTACATACATGCACACATACATACATACATATGTATACACATAAAATAAGTCATTGGAGATCGCCCCAGGAAGGGGAGTAATCAGTCCGTGGAGCCAATCCAAATAGCTCTTTCACATGTAGAATAGTAATGTGGTATACTAGTGGATAGGGACTTGACTTGGAATCAGTATAATGTTTGTTTACGAGGGTCAAGTACATGTAGTTAGGTAGCACAATAGATGGAGAGCTGCACTTGGAGTTCAAAATCCTGAACTAAGTATAGAGTTCAAATCTTACCTCACATTCTTACTAACTGTGTGACTCTGGGAAAGTCACTTAACCTTTCTATGTCTCAGTTTCCTCATATGTACCATGAGGAATTTGCCTGGATGCCCACTAAGGTCCTTTCTAGGCCTAGATTTAGGATCCCATCCTTTTGACTTCTCTTTCTCAGACTTGTTTCCATATAAGTCAGTTGGTTGCCCTTTCCATATACTCCCTCATTTCTACTCCCTACCCTCCCTGTATCCTTACCCTTTGCAAATACACATACTTTCTTGTAAATCAGAATTGAGGTGGGAGATTAGTAATGGCATTTTCCCAACACTTCAGGAATTTCTTGAATCCCTGAGTCTGAGGTGTTCTTTCCCTCCTTCAAACTCCCAGAGCTCTTAGTGTGGGTAGCCTTTTGGTCCAGTGGGAAGGGCACTGGAAGAGGACCTGGCTTTAAAACGGAGCTCTGTTATTTACTAATTGTGCTGCTGTAACCAGGTTACTTCACCTTAGTTTCTTCAACTGTAAAAAGATGGGATTGAATTGAATGACACAGAAGGTGTTTTCCACTTCCAAATCTATGATCCCATGATTACACTTAACCAATGTCAACCTCATGGGTCTTCTTGGACTGTTAATCATTTAATCTTTTATTGTTTTTTACCTTGTCACATAATGACCAACTGTCCCCAAATGGATTAGATCCTTGAGGAGAGGCCTTGATTAACTGACTTTAGAATCTTCTACCTTTCTCATAGTAAGAAAATATTTTTATCTCAGTTACTTGAAATTCATAAAGGTTTCATCAACCATTAAATAATATATCAATGTAGTACATATTGGAGGCAGCTAGGTGGTACTGCAGTGGATAGAGTACCCAGCCTGTACTCAGTAAGACTCATTCTCATTTGATTATGGACTAATTGTTTAATCTCTTTGATCCTCAATTTACTCATGCATAAAATGAGGGAGGTCAATTCAATAAACATTTGCTGAGTTGACTTTACTATTACGATATCATAAGTACTAAGATCTAGTCTAATTCTGATGGAATTTACTATATAGAGGGGTAAATTGTAGTGAGGTGGGGCAGAAATTCCAGCCTCTGTCTTGGCTGAAAGTTTGATTCTTCACCAGACTAGGATGTCTATTTTAATTCTCAGAGATGTAGGAGGAAAAATGGATTGAAAGATGATCTAGTATTTCATTGGCTATGCCTAGGGCAATTGTCAATGAAGCTCTGGTTTTAATAATACTATGACAACTATTTCAAGGGAGATCTATCTATCTCTCAGTCTCACTGGGGATGAAAACAAAAATGGCTCTCAAGATTTTTATTTTACATATGTTGATATAAACTGAGCCGAGCTGTCAATTGCAGAGGTAACACTGGAGGCCCATTATTTTAGCCTGACAAGTCAGCCGATCAGCACTCAGGTTTGAATTACAAGGTGCTAAAAATACCTATGTTTCCAAAGGATTATGGTTACCAGGCCAGAGGTACTTGTTGAAGGATTTGCAGAATCAGATGGAAATCAGGTTGAGTCCCACTAGTACAGCAATAGCAGCCCTATCATCATAGTCGACCCCAGGCCTCAGCTTCCTGCCTTCTGAAGCACTCTGAAAACTACTGGCATCAAGTGTGTAGTGATGGACAGAATGCTGTTCTATACTTAGCCAATCCATTTCCTGTTGTTACCTACCTCTCTTAGAGTCTCAGTGGGATTAGTGTCCATAAGGATAATACCAGTGAGATAATTTGGTATGGTGGTAACTGGTCAGGTTCAAAGAAGTCCCTATTCTTAGCTAAGAGGCCACATAATATGGTGGATAGAGTTATGGTTGAAGGGTCAAGAATACATAGATCATGGGGCAGCTAGGTGGCGCAGTGGATAGAGCACCAGTCCTGGAGTCAGGAGGACCTGAGTTCAAATCCGGCCTCAGACACTTAACACTTACTAGCTGTGTGACCCTGGGCAAGTCACTTAACCCCAAGTGCCTCACCAAAAAAAAAGAATACATAGATCAAATCCTGCCTCACACAGTTACTGGCAGTGCAACTCTAGGTAAGTCTCTTAGCTTGACCTCAGTTTCCTCATTTATAAAATGTAGGGGTTGGACTAGATGCACTTAAAGCTCCCTTCCAGCTTTAAAGCTATGACTATGACTCCATATTAAGTCCATATCCAACCGATGCTGTAATTCCTAGACTTCCCTGGTAAGGAGGCAAGTGGCTCTGCCATTCTTCAGGGTGCTGGCTGGAATAAGGTGCCTTATGCTTGTATGAATGGATAAATGAGAGTTGATCCTTAGTGAGCCTTTTCTTTTAGTATTCACTATTACTTGGATCAAACACTCACTCTAATTTGAGCATGGAGGCTCAAGTACTTAGGGAACACAGCCTGGACAAGGTCAAAATGGAGTGGCAATCCTGCAATAGGATTGGGGCATAACAAACCATACTCTGATTGGATAATTCCCTTGGCAACCCCATGACCAATGAGATTAAAACAGTACCATTCCCAAAAGGCTGTCCTAAGGGGAGAAGGGAGAAGGTAGAAAAGGTAGTGAGCTCTGAGAGCCAGGGAGAGCTTAGTGCCTAAGCTGTGCCTAAGTCTCCCTGAAGGCTGGATATTGATTTAGAAAGCTCCATATTAACATTATCTATGTTCTATTGTGTTTTTATTTATTTGGTTAAATATTTCCAAATTACATTTTAATCAGGAACGGTGGCCAGCGAGTGACAACCCTGGCCCCAGAGCAACCTCTGATGTGCATGACAGGTAGGGAATGAGAATTTGATTGGTAGCCCTTAGTCTTTATTCTGCACTAGACTCAGGCACTGGGCACATTCTCTCTTCCCACCTGGTACAAGCAAGACCAATTCTTGTAATGCTTTTTCACATTTGAAATGGACATTTCCACATCCTTTCTGAAGGTGTCAGATGAATCATGTTGCATATGAAATTATTTTAGTTAAATCTTATGGTAATCTTTTAGAATATAGTACATTTGGATCAGGTCCTCACACATTTATATATGAATAGCATAAAAGCACTTTAAGCTTGCAACATGTGTGCCAATCTATTATTATATATTTGTATGAATATCAATGGTTGTACAATGTTTTCTGCCTTTCCAAAATGCTGAACAAAAAGGACTTCATTAATTTTGTTTAAAAAAAAAACAGCTAATAGACAGGGTTCAACTGGTAGCTTTTGAGCATTCCTGTGATCTTTTAGACAGAGTAAAATAGTGGGTTGTGTGTTAGAAGAGGAATCACAAAGACTTGGTTCACATTCCAACCTAGACATTAGAGGCAGTTACCCTGGGGAAGTAATTTATCCTTTTTGAGCCTCAGTTTCCTCATCTGTAAAATGGGGATAATAATAACACCTGCCTCGCAGAGCTGTTGTTAATATCAAATGATATAATGTATGCAAAGTGCTTTGCAAACCTTCATGGGCTATGCAACTTAGCATTATTATTATTGTTGTTGTTGTTACCTCTATTTTGTTCTTCTCATCTTTTTTGATAGGATTCTAAAAGACATGGTCTGAGGACAATCACTATCCTGCAAAGGCAGCTAAAATGACTGGTTTTTAGTAATTGAAGTACCTTCGGTAGAATCATTGAAGGCATCTTTGAGACAAGTCAAGTCAGGAAGCATCTATTAAACACTAAATGCCAGGCACCGTGCTAAGCACTGGGATTACAAATAGAAATTAAAAAAAAGAAAGATAGCCCCTGCCCTGGAGGAGCTTACATTCTTTTGTTAGTGGTGGATTTTTTTGGTTTTTGCCAGGCAATGGGGGTTAAGTGACTTGCCCAGGGTCATACAGCTATTAAATAAGTGTCAGGTGTCTGAGGTTGGATTTGAACTCAGGTCCTTCTGAATCCAGGGCCTGTGCTTTATCCACTGCGCCACCTAGCTGCCCCCAGGAGCTTACATTCTGATGGGAGAAGATGACATCGAGAAGGAAGCTGAAAAGTTGGAGAGGCTGAGCAAAGGTATTCCACACAAGGGCATGAGAGAGAAAGAAGTTGAGAGTTAGGAACAGAGCCTAGGAATGTTAGAAATGAAGAAATGAAGAGGGTAATGAAGGCGTGTGTGTGTGTGGGGGGGGGGGGGCTGGCCTGGGCCTTTCCTTAAAATGTAGCTTCCAGAAGGAGCTGACCAATCAGAGGAAGGGACTACAGCAGCAAAGGGAGATTGCTACAGGGCTGGAGCGAGGGGGTTGAAGGCCTCTTCCAGGGTAAGACTACTGCTGAGATATTGTGGGAAAAGAAGTCTGGAGCATTAGAGGCAGAGCCAAGAGGGGAATGACAATGAAATAAGTCCAGGAGGAGACAAAATGATGAGGGTGATATGGTCCTCATCCTATGCTGATGTGATTTTGATTTCGTCCACTAGGTCCCTGCATTTGGAAAGCTTTTCATGCCCTGTAGTTTAAAGATTACATATTAACAACATTTTTTCTGAAACTTCTATGAATCAATGTTATATCTGGGCAGCTATGGGCAGCAATTCTGTCTATAATAATGTTCTAGGATCAGTTGTTTATTTGGTGAATTCTCAAGGTTATTTTTAGATAAGTACTCAGTGTATGGGAATTTCTCACCTTTTAATTTATTAAAGGTAGTTAGCTGATGGTATATAATTCTAGCTGGCGGATCACGCCATTCTGGTCAGCTGGTAAATGCTCCATCTTTTTTTTTTAACCCAGCCAGCAATGCTGTGTTGAAAAGTTTCCGCCACCTCATTGTGTACTCAGCATCAATCAGTAAGTCTCGGCTCCTTAAGGATAACTTTTTTGTAAATTCTCCTGGCAATCCCCTGATTCTGAATTGCTCTCTCAACCCCTCATTTCTATAAACAAATCTGCATGACAACCACTTGCTCAATGCTTCCTCCTTTTCTTCTTCTTAATAATAACAATTTGCCGTCACTAAAAGTAGGGGGTAATAGATTAGCAGTATAAAGGATTGTCTATAAAGATCATCTAGTCCAAGTTTCTTATTATGTAGCCCCTTATTTCAACTACCCTTTGAAAAGGTGTTTAAAACTGCTAATTCTCAGAGGAACGCAGATTGAAGCAACCCCAGGGATATCGCTGTACACCCATCACATTGGCAAATATGGTAAAAGATGGAAAAATTCAATGTCTATGGGGCTGCAAAAAATAATTCAGTGCTGGTGGAGCGGTAAGTGGATCCCACTGTTATAGAAAACTATAGGGGCAGCTAGATGGCGCAGTGGATGGAGCACCGGCCCTGGAGTCAGGAGTACCTGAGTTCAAATCCGGCCTCAGACACTTAACACTTACTAGCTGTGTGACCCTGGGCAAGTCACTTAACCCCCATTGCCTCACTTAAAAAAAAAAAGAATAAAAAAAAAAAGAAAACTATAGGAATTTCAATAGATGAAAAAAAGGATTTTTTGTTTTGTTTTTTAAAAAGTACAATACTAATTTCTATAAGGCTTTTTTTTTGTTTTTTTGCAGGCAATGGGGGTTAAGTGACTTGCCCAGGGTCACACAGCTAGTAAGTGTCAAGTGTCTGAGGCCGGATTTGAACTCAGGTACTCCTGAATTCAGGGCCGGTGCTTTAACCACTGTACCATCTAGCTGCCCCCCCCCCAGTACAATACTAATTTATGCTAAACTCTATAAAGTTTAGGCAGAGAGTAATCTTTTTATATAATAAAAATCTGAAACACAAGCAAGCTTTATATGTAATATATAACTAGAAACTTTCCTAATAAAAATAGGAATAAAGCACAGATGCCCATTCTTATTGTTATTATTTGATATAGTTCTTGAAATGTTAGCAATAACAATGAGAAAAGATAAATAACTTTGAAGGTGCAAAGATAAACAAAGAGGCAATAGAACTATCCCTATTTTCAAATGACAAGATAGTTTACCTAGAAAATCCTAAGGAATTAGCAAAGTAGCTAATGGAGACAATTAATAGCTTCAGCAAAGTTGCAAACCACAAAATAAATTCACAAAATGGATAGTTTTATATAATAACAACAAAATCTAAGAGAAAAGAATAGAAGGGGAAAGGCCATTCAAAATAACCACAAAATGCATAAAACATATGGCAGTCAAACTACCAAAGAACACAAAATATTTGTATAGATCCAAATACAAATATTCCTTAAATAAAGAATAACTGAAACAGTGTCCATGGCTAGGCTATACCAATATAATAAAATGATAATATACCAAGGGTAATTTATAGATTTCATGCTATATAATCACACTGCCCAAAGGATACTTTGTGAAACTAGATTTTTAAAAGTGGAATTCATTTGGAGGAATACAAAATCTAGAATATCAAGGGAAGTTTTTTAAAAGGCAGGAATGAAGGAGAAATAGTACTTTCAGACCTCAAACTGTACTATAATGTAGCATTCTTCAAAGGAATTTGGCAATGGTTTAAAAAAAGTACATCAATGGAACAGATTAGACAAGAGAGAATAGGAAATAGTAGCACTCAGAAACCAATGTTAGATAAACATGAAAACTTGAATTATTTAGGGAACAACTCCCTATTTGATAAGAGCTACTCTAATAACTGGAAATCAATGAGCAGAAATTAGGCTTAGATCAACATCTTATTCCATATTAAACTCAATATTCATATGCTATGTGAATATTTAAGACCATGCCATAAAACAATTAGAAGTTATTGTTGTTTTCAGTTATTTTCATTGTGTCCCACTCCTTGTGACCCCATTTGGGATTTTCTTGGTTTATCATTTCCTTTTCCAGCTCATTTTACAGATGAGGAAGTGAGGCAAACAGGTTTAAATGACTTGCCCAGGATCACACAGCTAGTAAGTGTCTAAAGTCAGATTTGAACTCAGGTCTTCCCGACTCCAGGCCTGGCACTCTGTCCACTGTACCACCTAGCTGCCCCTAAATTTGAAGATAAGATCATATACCTTTCACAACTATGAGCAGATGAATTCTTAACTAAACAAGGGTTAGAAGCAAATACAAAAGACAATATAGATAATTCTGATAACATAAAACTGGAAAGCTTTGCATAAAATTAAGGCATTTATAATAAGGGAAGCAGTTGACACTGAAAAAAAATCTTTATATCAAATACTTCACATAAGGGTTTGATGTCCAAGATATATAGACAACTAACAGAAATATATAGGACCAAAAGCCATTCCCTGATAAATGTGCTCAAAAGATAGGAACAAACAGTTCTCAAAAGAAGAGTTGCAAATTATTGACAGCTATAAAAAAAGAATGTTCCCAATCACTAATAATAAGAGAAATGCAAAGTCCCACGCAAGCTGTTTGACCCAGCATGTCTCAGAGGCATACAAAAGCAGGCTATGGTGATTCACTCAGTGATTGTGCTGCATTTATGAGTAATCTCACTAGGGCTAATATTACATAGAAATTGCTTTAAGAAGATTGTGCCCCCAGATCCTGGGGGGGAAATGTTTGGACATCTCATTATATCTTTTCAGACAATATCCATTTGTAAAAGCTAATTAATCTTAATTGGTTAAGTGGAACTAAGGTGCTAGCCATGAGCAATTAGCAGTGAGAAGGAATGGGGGCACAAATTTATAGAATTATAGAAAGACACCCCCAGTACCTCAGGGATACCCTAGAACCTGGAGGGAGAGATGTAGCTGACCTTCCTCTGGAAGAATGAGTCCAGAGTTTTGTTGTAGTGGGAATAATGTTAGAGTGTCTATGGAAAGGCATACAGACACAATAATATATTGTTTGGGGTTTTTTGTTTGTTTTTTTAGTGAGGCAATTGGGGTTAAGTGACTTGCCCAGGGTCACACAGCTAGTAAGTGTTAAGTGTCTGAGACCGGATTTGAACTCAGGTCCTCCTGAATCCAGGGTTGGTGCTCTATCCACTGTGCCACCTAGCTGCCCCAGTAATATATTGTTGATGGAGTTGTGAGTTAGTACAAGTCTTCTGGAAATAATTTGGAATTATGCAAATAAAGTGGCTAAAATGTTCCTTTCCTTTGACTCAGATACTCCACCGCTAGGCATATACTCCAAGGAGGTTATTATTATTTTTTTGGTGAGGCAATTGGGGTTAAGTGACTTGCCCAAGGTCACACAGCTAGTAAGTGTCAAGGGTCTGAGGCCAGATTTGAACTCAGGTCCTCCTGAATCCAGGGCCAGTGCTCTATCCACTGTGCCACCTAGCTACCCCAAACTGTGAGTTTTCCGTTGTTTCTCCATCTTTTCAAGAAGGGGAATTATTTTTATATTTTTAGTGAGGCAATTGGGGTTAAATGACTTGCCCAGGGTCACACAGCTAGTAAGTGTCTGAGGCCGCATTTGAACTCAGGTCCTTCTGAATCCAGGGCCGGTGCTCTATCCACTTAGCCACCTAGCTGCTCCCAAGGAGGTTATTGAGCAAAAGAAAGGCTCCATATACATTGAAATATTTACAGTAACACTTTTTGTGGTAGCAAAGAAACTGGAAACAAAGAAGATTCCCGTTTGTTGGGGGAATAGCTAAAATACATTGTGGTACATGAATGAAACCAAATATTACTGTGCTGTAAGAAAGAATGAATATGATGAATACAAGAGAAACGAGAACAATTATGCAAACTGAAAAGTGAAGTAAACGCAACCCAGTTTCAATATACACAACAATCACATCAATGGAAATAGAAAGAACAAAAAACTACAAAACAAGAAAAAAATGAACGTTGCAATATTATAAAGAACAATCTTGATCCCAAAGGAGAAATGAGAAAACATCTCCCCTCATTCCTTTTCAGAAGTAGGGGTATCTACAGGTGTGGGACATTGCATATGTCAGTTTTTTTTGATGCACTTATCAATTTTGATTGTTTTTTCCCTTCTTCCTATTTTTATTTAGAAAAAAATCCTTTGTTATAAGGGATGGTTCTCTAAGAGAAGGAAAGAGACAAGTGGAAATCTAGTCAGTGTAACAAAAAAAAAGATTATAATTGAAGTCTATTTTTTTTTTTGCAGAGCAGTGAGGGTTAAGTGACTTGCCCCGGGGTCACACAGCTAGTAAGTATCAAGTGTCTGAGGCCAGATTTGAACTCAGGTCCTCCTGAATCCAGGGCCAGCGCTCTATCCACTGTGCCACCTAGCTGCCCCCAAAGTCTATTTTTTTAAAAAAAGAAAGGGGCAGTACTGAGAGCAGGAGGATGGGAGGCTGACGAAAGGAGAAAAGGTTTTCATGGCCATTATGTTGACCAATCTCACCAACTGGAAAATATAGTTGGCCTTAGACAAGATGATGGATAGGGTAGAGGATCAGTTGACAGATATTCAGCATGGTAGTAATAGGTTATAGCAGCCAGAAGAGTATGCTCAGCTGAGGAAAAATAGTGGAAAAAGCCACTGGTATTATATAACTGATGGGAGGGTGGAGGGAGGACAGGGGAAGGTTCCCCTTTTAGAGAACAAACCAACAACTTTGAGATCATGATGGAGAAGAAACAGAAGGCAGTGAGGTCCAGGTTAGTGAGGGGGGGGGGGGGAGAAGTACATGGAGGTGTAGCAGTAAAGAATGACCCGGATCTGAGAATCATAGTTTCATTCTCTCATAATTAGTAGTGATGGGAATGACCTTAATGCCCTTCATGTACTCTGGGATCTAGTGAATCTGGCTTCATTGCTCTTCCTCACACAAGAACCTCCATCTTTTAATTCTGTGCATTTTCTTTTTTGTTTGTTTGTTTTTGTTTTTGTTTTTCGCAGGGCAATGGGGTTTAAGTGACTTGCCCAGGGTCACACAGCTAGTAAGTGTCAAGTGTCTGAGGCGGAATTTGAACTCAGGTCCTCCTGAATCCAGGGCTGGTGCTTTATCCACTGTGCCACCTAGCTGCCCCCAATTCTGTGCATTTTCACTGGCTATCCCTATACCTGGAGTGCTCTCCCTCCTCATCTCAAACCTCCTGATTTCCTTCAAATACCAGCTAAAATGCCATCTTCTATAAGAAGCCTTTCCTGGTCCCTGTAATGCTAGAGTCACACCCCCCTCCAAGATTATCTCCAAGCTATCCTGTCTGTATCTAGTTTGTACCTAATTGTCTGCATGCTGTCTCCTTCAATAAGACTGAGTTTCTTAAAATCAGGAATTATTTTTTCTTTCTTTGTATCCTCAGAGCTTATCATAGGGCCCAGAACATAGTAGTCACTTAATATATGTTCACTGACTTGACAACTTAATGACCTAAACTAGTTGTCTCCAAACTTTTTTGGACTATAATGGGTGAAAAGTAGGTGCGGTTGGGCTGATAACATTGTCTATGGTGGAAATGGTAGCACTGTATGGCAGAGAGAGTCAGATGGGATCCATCTTCCCACCCAATAATTGGTTTATCACATACATCTTGGTGTTAAGCCAAAGTCCCCAGGTGTCCCTTACCCACCACTTTGGAGACAATTAGTCTAAACAAACACAATTTTGTTGTTGCTCAGTCATATCTGACTCTTTGTGACCCCATTTGGAGTTTTCTTGGCAAAGATACTGCAGTCCTCTGCCATTTCCTTCTCCAACTCATTTTACAGAGGAGGAAATTGAAGCAACTTGCCCAGAGTCACGCAGCTAGTGTCTGAGGCCAGATTTGAACTCATGAAGACGAGTCTTTCTGATTCAAAGCCCAGTACTCTATCCACTGCAACATCACCTAGATGCCCCCAAAACAAATACAGAAAACACCCTGCAAAGCAGGAAGTAAGGTTAAGGATTATTTGTTATATTGAGGAAACTCAGTTTCATCACCATGGCTATATTCTCCTCCATTCACACAGGATTAAAGATCTTAAAAAGCCCTTGAATGATTGCATTATTTATCAACAACTGGGGCTTGGATGGTTTAGGTGAGCAACCCCTAAATCAGCATCAGCTCTAGTATCACCAATCCAGTTATGACATAGAGGGAGAGAAGAGAAAAGGAGAAAGGTGAAGAAGTGAAAGCAAAAAGAAAAGAAAATCAAGGAGTGGCAGTGAGGTAAAAGAAAGGGGAAATGGGGAGAGAAAAGAGTAATAATATAGCTGACATCTACATAGCACTTTAAAGTTTGCAAAGCACATTATCTCATCTGAGCCTCACAAAACCCTGTTAGGTTGTTGATAATAATACTGCAGGTGTTGTTATTTCTGCTTTCCATCTTAGGAAACAGATTAAGGGGATTAAGAAACTTCCTCATATAGCAGGAAAAATGAAGATTAGGGTAATAAAGGAAGAGATGGGAGGGAGTTAATAAAGAGGATGAGAGAGAGAAAGATATAGAAAGAGTGGTAAAGGGAAAGCAAGAAGTCTAGGGAAGAAGAGGAAAAAAAACAGGTGAGTGAGAGAAGCAGATGTTGGCACATTTGGGGCCACTAAAGTTGATGTGGAATGTATTTAGACCTTCAGACAACTCTTTCAAGAGCCTCTTGCTTCCACCCCATCTTTATTGCCTAACACAGTTCTTGCTCTTAATAATATATAGGGGCAGCTAGGTGGTGCAGTGGATAAAGCACTGGCCCTAGATTCAGGAGTACCTGAGTTCAAATCCAGCCTCTGACACTTGACACTTACTAGCTGTATGACCCTGGGCAAGTCACTTAACCCCCATTGCCCACCAAAAATTTAAAAAATAAATTTAATAAAATAAAAAAATAAATAATATATAACATATGTATGTATATACACAGAGACATATATATATATGTATATACATACATACATACACACACACACACACACATACATTGTCTAATTAAATAGAAGATGTAGCTCATGGATCTGGCCTGCCTTTGTAGAGGGTGATAAGGGTTATGTTGGCACTATTAGAAGCCTACCTAAGGGGAGGGTAGGCAGGGTCCAAAAGTGCCAAGCCTGGGCAATCTCTCTTCCAGTCTCAAGGAAAGGTTTCAGGCTAGAAATCTATCTCTCTGCTACTCCTCAAATGTATCTAGTCCAGAATTACAAGTCTGGGTTCAAAATTAAAACTTTTTCATTATTTTACTCAAGGGGAAAGGTAGTTTTTAGCTTACGTTGCCAGCTTAGCCCTTTTTCACCCGATGCTGGTTACAAAATAAACCATATCACAAATAATTAGTAAACCCATTTGTCCAAGCAAAACAGTTAATAGAATTTGTGGACCTTGTACAAATGAGAATAGATCAAAGAACAGACAATAGAAAAGGAACTCTTTGGCTAGGAGTGAGATAAAACACCTCAGCTGAACCAAGGAGAGAAGGAATGATTTCACCCTCTTAATTTGTGAGTGCACAAAGTCAGAAGATATTATGGGTACTGGGGATGGGGGGTGTCCCATTCACGATTCAAATGTTATCTCCTTACCTCTCTTGACCTGCTTCTATCAAGGCCATGTTTCAGAGTGTGTCTCCAACAAATTCTCTTACAATGTCCCACGTAGCTTTCTCTCAACCATTCAGGAGTCACATCTCCCTTCACATACATGGTCATAGCACAGGCATGTCCCTCAGAAGATTAAAAACCATCCATCTCACCTGGGTAGTAGTGAGTGTTACAGATACATGTTATGTATCTGGAGATGGTGAGAATGGATGTGTATGCTACCTGGTTTCATCTGAACAGATCCCTCTACCTCTCATGTGGATAGAGTATTACATCTGGAGACGGGAAGATCTGAGTTCAGATATGTAGCTCATGGATCTGGTTCAAATATGATCTCAGACACTGACTAGCTAGGCAACACTAGGAAAGTCTACCTAGGTTTCCTCGGCTGCAAAATGTGTTATGGTCAAAACTTCCTTTCCCCGGGAGCAGCTAGGTGGCGCAGTAGATAAAACACCAGCCCTGCATTCAGGGCTGAGTTCAAATCCGACCTCAGACACTTGACACTTACTAGCTGTGTGACCCTAGGCAAGTCATTTAACCCTTATTGTCCTGAAAAAAAAAAGAAAAGAAAAGAAAGAAAAATTCCTTATCTCTCTTATTGTATCTTGTAGATGGATGCTTGATGTAAGTCCCCTTCAAATCATCCTGGGGAATCCATTTAACAAAACTGCAAGAGCTGGCTGGAGTTGCAGTTAAAGAATTCTTTTCAATCCCCTTGGTTTCCATGTAAATAAACTCAAAAGAAAGACAAAAACAAAAGGCCAGATGGAATTGGTGACCTTTGCTTTACTTCTCACTTGTTGCACACTCCCCTAGTGCATAGGTACCATTCACAGGTGCACATCATACCCAGTGCTCATTCAGATTATTTTATAGACTCAGGTAAGCATCCCAAACACCCAACACATACAAAATTAACATATCACGATGCTGAACAATTTATAATCAAATACATGGCTGTCATTTTTATTTATGACTCCCAAATTGCCTCCCCCACTTTCAAGCCAGATACTGATCTCTAAGCCACTTTCTGTGCCAACTCCAAACCCATGGGAGGGGAAGTCAGGTAGTTGCCTTCCATGTGAATAAGTCCCTGTGACTTCCAGTAAAGCAGGAAGGGAAAATGGCTCAGCCACTCATGGAAGTGGCTCAAGAAGCTAGTGGAATCTCGTGAGTTGTACTCATCACTCTCTCTCAGTGGGATGTGAATGAAGCTCCAGCTGTCTGTTTTAGCACTTCACAGGAAAGATTCCTGCCTACACCATCTCAGATCCAGGAGGGGGGAGTGGCTCACAAACACATGGTTGTAGTCATATTAGGACCTCTGACCAACTCCAACTTCTTTCTTTTTTTCCTAATGCACTTTTCAAGAAATTTCAAGCTGGGAAATACGTATTCATGCCTTACGGGAAACAAAATCTCTCTAATTACGCTCATATCTTAGGAAATCTCTGTTGCAGACGTTGTTATCCAATCAGAGTTTCCACTGAGGCTTGTGATGTACATTGCTATTCCTTTCGTATAAAGAAAGATTTCCTAATAGTTGGAGTAAACCCAAAGGAGAATGGACTCCTTTGGAAAGTAGTGGGTTTCCCCTTGTTGGAGATCTTCAAGAAAAGGCTGAATGACTACTTTTTGTGGGGCAGTGAGAGTTAAGTGACTTGCCCAGGGTCACACAGCTAGTAAGTGTCAAGTGTCTGAGGCTGGATTTGAACTCAGGTCCTCCTGAATCCACTGCACCACCTAGCTGCCCCGGAATGACTATAATCAAGATTCTTGGAGGCGTACGGATTTGGGTTCTGGGACCATTCTTTTAATGTCGAGCCTTTCCTGCCATCTGTAAGCCATGCTGCTTCCTCTTTCTCCCTATTCCACCAAATCTTAGACTCCCAGGCTTGGGTCACTGGACTCTGATTGGTGAACTTTCACCTTATCTTTTCTGATCATAGACCTACCACACCACTTCCTGGGAATTTCCAAGCCATACCACTGTGTGACCCTGCCCTTGCCCACCACGCTTATTTCCAATTCTAGCTTCTCTGTGTGTGTCATCTTCCCTTTTATAACATAAGCTCCTTGAGAGCAAGGACTTTATTGTTTACTTGTCTTTGTATGCCCAGCACTCAGAGCAATTCCTGGCACATAGAAATACTTAATACATATCTTTTCATTCATTCATTCATTCATTCATTCATTTATTCAATCATTCCATACTTAATCTTTTCCTCAGGAAATGGAGGCAGTGTCTGTAGTTGAGCACAGACTCAAAGCTATTTTTTCTCCTAAAATCAGCCACAATGTCTGAAGATTCAAGTCACTTCCATACCACAATGAGAGATTGGAAAAAGACTTGGGAAGGGATACATGTATTAAATTAGTAAACAAATTGGAATAAATGATCAAAGCTCATATGATTGTAGAGAAATGGGTGCATTGTAATTGAGTCTTTATGAAAAGCAATCTAGTAGTTTGTAACTAGAGCTACAATGAGTCAGTAAAAGAGCTAAGGCTTAAAGTCAAGAGACTCAAGTTCTTGTCCAGTACTTATTAGCTATGTATAATAATGGAAAAATGGAATCAATTTATAATGGCAATGGCTAAGCAAACTCTGGCACCATGAGATAATTGAACACTAAATCTTTTAAAATGGTAAGACTCTAGACATATCACATGGGCATGTGTATGTGAAATAATGACAGGCTATTATAGTAGATGCACAATGGTCACAGCTCCATTGAAACTGCTGGTTGTTCATTAACAAGAACCAGAAGAAAATTCATAGCAAGGCAAACAACTTATAGTTTAATGGTCATACCACTCTGGAGGGGGACAAAATTGTTCAAGTTCACAATTTTTAATAAATGAGAGATAGTCTACTCTAAAATCCTCCTTGAGTTACTCCTTGTGGCTTAGAGGTGACCTAGGCTCTTGAAGACAAGCCCTAGAAACTCCTACCTGTAAAGGTTTTGAGTATGGACCCAGAAAAGGATTGTATATCTATCATCTGAGTTCAGAGAAGATCATCACCAAAGAGCTAGGTAATTAATTTTTAGCCAGAGCAACTCATGAAGATAGTCTACGAAGGGCTGGACTCTTTGCATTGTTTGGGTAAGCCCCCCAAAATAAGGAAATCATGGATCTTTGAAATATCTGAGTATAACAGAGCTGTATAGCTATCAGGGATTAATATTATGCTAAGCCAGCATTACAGCAAGATGATTGAGTGGTTATAACTGAGCCCACCTTTTCTTTATCATCTCAAAACAATGACAGACACACCAAATAAAGCAAGCAAACGACAAGGTGGGGTAAAGAAATGAAATCTTCAGAAGACAAAACAAGGGGCAAGTCTTCTAGCCAAGATGTTGCCTTAATAGAGGCAAGCAGCCAGCTAGCTACCTGCATCACCTAGCTGCCCCCTACCATATACCTTGTTGTTGTTTAGTCATTTGGTCAGGTCTGACTCTTTGTGACCCAGTGGACTTGCCCATGGGGTTTTCTTGACAAAGAAACTAGAGTGATTTGCATTTCCTTCTCCAGTGTGTCCCAATTTTACAGATGAGGAACTGAGGCAAATAACTGATGCATTAATGACTAACCCAGCATCAGACAGCTGGTAAGTGTCTGAGGTCAGATTTGAACTCAGATCTAACTGACTCCAGGTATGGTGCTCTACCCACTGTTCCATCTAGCTGCCCCTTACCACATACCTACTCTTGCAGAAAATCTGAACACCAGACCAAACAATGATCAAGAAATCCAATGAGAAACTATAGTAAGTGATTTCTTCAAATCCAGAACTGCACAAAAGCATCAGATAGAAGTTCATGGGCAGTAGAAAATGGGGCACCAATAAAACCAGCACTAGAACAGACAAACAATGCCAAAACCTCCAAGTGTGACTAGACATCGCAGTCACAGATGTGTGTAGCCTTCCTGCCTCCGTGTCTGGAAGCAATAAGAGCAGAGAGTTCCCCTGAGAAAGCTTCAGAGTGGTTAGAAATGTTGTGGGACCAGGGCAGCTAGGTGGCACAGTGGATAAAGCACTGGCCCTGGATTCAGGAGGACCTGAATTCAAATCCGGCCTCAGACACTTGACACTTACTAGCTGTGTGACCCTGGGCAAGTCACTTAACCCTCATTGACCCTTAAAAAAAAGATATGTGGTGGGATCATCAGAAGATACCAGGAGTGGCAGCAACTAATAGATTATGGCTCCAAGATCTCTGGTACTCTTTCCTGAGGAAACATAGAAGTTTCTGAATAATGGTCATTGATTTTGCATATGAGAAGCGGAGGGTGAGTTAGGGTAGATGTAAGGGCAAAACCAGAGTTAGCTGCCTGGGCTTGGCACTGAGCTCAAAGCTAGAGACACTCCATGTGGGAATCTGTCTTTTTAATTTTATTTTTATTCTGAACTTAAATGCCAAATGAAATGGGCATTTCCATGTACATAGAAGAAAAGAGAAAGGAAGATTGTACACGAAATTGCAGCTATTTGTTATGTATAGCTTTCCTTACTTTTAAAATTTATCATAAGTTCAAAGCAAAGTTGTCAAAGCTGTCCTGCTCGTTTGTGCTCCTTTCTGACCTTCTTTTTGTTCTCTTCTCTGCAATTTTTGAAAAGATGCCTCAGTGACTCTCCTTTCTTTTCTTTTGCTACTGGTATTTATTGCCCTCACTCTCCTACTCCTACTATTGGAAACCAAAAAAACCAAAAAAGGAAAAAAGGAAAAAACAAAGACCTTTGAACAAATACACATAGTCAAACAAAACAAATTCCCACATTGGTTATGTCTGAAAATTTATGTTTCCATCACCGCTCTGCCAAGATGTGTTAGCATCTTAGTCTAGTCCTCTAGAACTGTTGTTGGTCATTGCCTTGATCATATTTCTCAGGTCTTTCAAAGTTGTTTTCCTTACAACTTGTATAAATTTTCCTCCTTGTTCCACTTACTTCACTCTGCATCAGTTCATACAGGTCTTTCCACATTTCTCTGAAACTATCCGTTTCATCATTTCTAATGGGACGATAGTATTCCATTATATTCACATATCATAATTTGTTTTCCCAAGAGATGGACACACTCTCTTAGTTTCTAGTTCTTTGCCACTACAAAAAGAATTACTCTAAATAAGTTTATGTGTGTGTGTATGTATATATATATATATATACATATATATATACATATATATATATATATATATATATATATATATATAGAGAGAGAGAGAGAGAGAGAGAGAGAGGAGAGAAATCCATTCATTTTTCTTTGATCTCTTTGAGGATATAAACCTAGTAGTGATAGTGCTAGTTTAAGGGGTATGCATAGTAAGTACAGTGACTCCTGAGGCCTAGTTACACATTGCTTTCCAACAGTGTGTTAGTTACTATGCCTGTTTGCCTACAGTTCTTCTAGTAATTGTCATTTTCTTTTTTTGTCATCGTTGCCAATGTGATGGACCTTCAGACTTGCTTTAATTTGTATTTTCTAATTTGGCTAGGCATTTGGAACATTTTTTCATATGGCTTTTCATATTCCATGTATTCCTCTTTTATCTAGTGTTTTTAGAACAGCAACGTGTTGAATTTTGTCAAAAATATTTTCCATATCTATTGATATAGTTTCATTATTTTTTGTTATCATGTTTATGTTGATAATTTTTCATATATTGAACTAACCCTGAATTCCTATATAAATCCACCATAGTAATAGTGCATAATATTTTCAATATATTGTTTTGCCCTATTTGCTAATATTTAATGTTTTGCATCAATATTCATTAGGAATATTGATTTAAGGTTTTCTTTCTCTGTATTCTCTCCCTTATTTAGGTATCAAAACCTTATTGGTATCACAGAAAGAGTTTGGAAGGGTCCCTTCTTGTCCTAGTTTTGGAAATAGTTCATGTAATATTATTAACTCGTTTTTTTCTTCAAACACTTGAGAGAATTCACTTGCAAATCCTTCTGGTCCTGGAGTTTTTTTTTCCTTTGGGAGTTCATTTATGGTATGTTCTTCTGTTAATGTGGGTATTTTATATTTGGTAAATAATCAGCCACTTCATCTAAGTTATTTTAACGGAATATTTTAACAAAAAAAATTTGATAGTTTCTTTTATTTCCTCTGGCATAAGTACAAATAATTTGGTTTCTTCTGTCTTTGTCTCTGTCTCTCAACAAACTAGCTGTTTATGTATTTCATTCTCCGCCCCCCCCCCAAAGCTCCTCATTTTATTTATCAGTTTAATGTGGGGGAATTTTTAGGATTTTATTTTGCTTTCAACTTTCTAAATCTCTTTCTTGATTGTCAGAATTTATATTTAGTGTGATTTGAGGGAGTTTTTTGGTTACTTTTCTAGGTTTGCTTTTTTAATTTGTGTGTCCAATTCATTGATTTGTGACTTTTCTGTTTTTTGATTGATGAATGTGTTGAGAGATGTAAATTTTCCCCTAAGAACTGCTTTGGCCACATCCCATAAACTTTGGTATGTTGTCTCATTGTTGTCATTATCCTCAATGCAATTTTTAATTATTTCTATGATTTATTCTTTGACTACTCCCTGGTCTTCACTCAGTTAAAGGTATTCATTTCTTCATTGCATTTGATATTTTCTTGTTTCCTCATATCTCTAGGTTTTCGCCTGGGGGCTTTTACTTAGGTTATACTCTACTTCAGGACTCCTGGCTGTTTAGAGGATGACTAGACCCTGCTTTCTGCAGGTATCGTTTGGTCTTGTCTCTTGCTGTGACTTTGGTCAGGGCTGTCTGGATACATGCGTTGTATAAATACTGAACTAGCACTGTTTCCTGCTGTGAGATGAGGTCTCTGCATTGCCTTATGCTGAGCACTGCTCTAGCCTCTTTCCCCTGCTTCAGATTGGGATCTTGGATCACTTTGTGCTCAGTGCTGCTCTGGTCCTATCTCTTCTTGAGGAACCAAGAGGTTGTGTACTTTGCATTCCACCTACCCTAGCTTATCTCCCCTCTATGCCTCTGTGGGACTCTGGCAAGCTTTTGTGCAGACCTGAATTATGTAGAAGAGTTTGCAATGATTTTTCTTTATAGTCATTTCTTCTGATGCATTTTTTAGCACTTTACTGAAGTGTTTGTGGGGTATCTGGGTTCTTCTAAACCCTAACACACTGCCATATTCCCATAATTCCCCTAGGGAGTCCGAGTTGTAATGTCTTTCCTATGCAATAATACTGGTATTGGGGAGCAATGGACAAGGACACGCTGATTAGGTTATGTGTTTGAATGGCAAATTAGTGAGCTCTCTATAATCTTCACAAGGGGAAATTGAGTGCCAGGAAGATACAATTAGATCTAAATTTCATGTAGCCAGATTATTCACAGCAGTGACTGCCATTGTCAAGAAGTGGGTCTATGGGGGCAGCCAGGTAGTGCAGTGGATAGACCACTGGCTCTGGATTCAGGAGGACCTCAGTTCAAAACTGGCCTCAGACACTTGACGCTGACTAGCTATGTGACCCTGGGCAAGTCACTTAACCCTCATTGCCCCGCAAAAATAAACCACAAGAAGAAGAAGAAGAAGTGGATCTATGATAACAATTTGTTGCCAGGGTTCTACTTGAGGTATTTCCCCCTTGGGTCATCTGTCATAGAATCACAGATTTAGAGCTTAAAGGGACCTAAGAGGTCGCTTAGTTCAACTCTTTAGTTTTATAGAAGAGGAAGCTCAGGTACAGGGCAGCAAAGTGACCTGCCCAAGATCATGCAGTAAATGTCTGAGGTCAAATTGGAACCCAATTCCTCTGACTCTACAACCAGTGTTCTTTCCTCTGTCGCTTAATTTGCAATAGCACAGCTTTCAGTATTACCTAGGGCCACCTCTGTGCCATAACAAGGTAGCAGAAGATGCCTTTTTTTGATTACGGCTGGATAAAAATGAGGTTAGGGAATTAAAACAAATAATATTATCACAAACTAAATATCACCTCATTTGTCTGAAGCAATTTGTATGTCCTTATTAATTTTGATGAATTTTCTTTGCTGTGGCAAATGGGATAGGGTCCAGTGGGTGGTCTATGAGGACTTTTGCCCCCATGCCTAAAAGGTTTGAGAATTACTGCTTTACGTAGACAAAACTAACCACAAAATGACAATGCCCCCCTTCCCTTCCCTGTCTCAGATCCTCCTAGTGCTGAGTCAAGCCTGAAGTTAAAACTTTACACAGGGTACCCTTTACCTCCTTGTTCCTCAGACTATAGATAATGGGGTTCAACATGGGGATAATCACAGTATAGAGGACAGAGACCACACGGTCCTGGTTGAGGGAGTAACTAGATGTGGGCCGTAAGTACATGAAGATAATGGTCCCGTAGAACAGACTGACAGCAGTCAGATGGGAAGCACAAGTGGAGAAGGCTTTGCGCTTGCCCTCGGTTGATCGGATTCTCAGGATGGCAATGATGATAAATGTATAGGAAACCACAATGATGCCCAAGGAACTCATCTGGATGAAACCTCCAAAGGCAAAGACTAGGAGCTCACAGACACGGGTGTCAGAGCAGGACAAAGCTAGCAGTGGGGGAATGTCACAGAAGAAGCTATTTATGATGTTGGAGTTGCAAAAGTCAAGAAGGAAAGTTGAGGTGGTCAAAGTCACTGAGTTGATCGCCCCAGCCACATAGCACGCGATCACCAAAAGGACACAGATCTTCAGGGACACAGTGACAGAATAGAGCAAGGGACTGCAGATGGCGACATAACGGTCATATGCCATGGAGGCCAAGAGGTAGCACTCAGCTGAGGCAAAGATGACAAAGAGGCTCATTTGGGCCACACATGCTGAGAAACCGATGACCTTGTGTTCTGACAAGAAGTCGGCCAGCATCTTTGGGACTGTGACAGAGGAATAGCAGAAGTCAAGGAAAGACAGGTTGGTGAGGAAGAAGTACATGGGAGTGTGGAGACGGGGGTTGATCCGAATCAGGGTGATCAAACCCAGGTTCCCCACCACAGTGATTGAATAAATAACAAGGAACACACCAAAAAGGGGACCCTGCCAAGCAATGTCTTCTGTGATTCCCAAGAAGACAAATTCCATTGGGGATGTTTGGTTCCCTTTCTTCATGGTCCCTGAGAGAGAGAGAGAGACAGAGAGATAGAGAGAGAGGGGATTGGTGAGGATGGAGGCAAATGGATGACCATTAAGGTACAACAGACTCGGGAAAGCTAGGTGGTGCAGTGGATAGAGCACAGGCCCTGGAGTCAGGAGGACCTGAGTTCAAATCCGGCCTCAGACACTTAACACTTACTGGCTGTGTGACCCTGGGCAAGTCACTTAACTCCAATTGCCTCACCAAAAAACAAACAAACAAAAAACAAAAGAAAGAAAGAAAGGTACAACAGACTCCCCAAAGTAAGCCATAGGTGCCCTTCCTCCATGCTAATGTCCTTCTCCCCATCCCTGGCCTGGCCCATCTCAAAAGCCAACCAGGGAGCTGTTTTCACAGCTTGGATGAGGTAGAACTCTTTCTGGTGAGAGGAAGGACTTTCACACCCTATCATTGGCCCTTCCATTGCATCTTTTTTTTTTTTTTTTTTAGTGAGGCAATTGGGGTTAAGTGACTTGCCCAGGGTCACACAGCTAGTAAGTGTTATGTGTCTGAGACCGGATTTGAACTCAGGTACTCCTGACTCCAGGACCGGTGCTCTATCCACTGCGCCACCTAGCCGCCCCCCCTTCCATTGCATCTTAAGAAGGCCCTCTTGGCCTTGCCATCTTTCCCTTTGCTCTTAAACTTCTGGGCTTTTCTACTGGCCCTTTCTTCTATGTATTATCTCCCCCAATTAGAGTGTGAACCCCTTGAGAGCAGGACCTGTCTTTTTCTTCCCTATTGGTAGGCCCAGCTTTTAGCACAATTAGCACACAGTAAACACTTAGATACTTCTAAAAAAGTACTTCATTCATTAGATGTGAACTGAACCTGGGATTTCATTTGAATGGGGAATTCTTAGGTGAGAAAACTACCCATGCCAAGGCACGTAGACATTTGCAATATATAATCTTAGAGTGTTGCCTGGGGCACTGAGAAGGTACTTGACTTGACCAGAGTCACATGCCGGCATGTGTCAGAGGCAGGACTTGAATCCAGGGCTTCTTGGTTCTGAAATCAGCTCTCTACCCATTATACCCTGCTGCCTCTCTGGAGAGCATCATTGATCCATAGGACTAGAAACTGAAAGAACATTGGAGACCACATAGTTAAACCGTGTACTTTGTCATATGGGTAAACTGAGGATCAGAGAGGAAAGAGATCTACCCAAGACATATTAAAAAATCACCATGAGAATGTCATCACTAGAAGAGACCATAAAGACCATCTGATCCAACTCCCTCAATTTATAAATGAGGAAATGGAGGCTCAGAGAGGGGATGTGATTTATCAAAGCCCATATTATAAGTTAGCCTCAGAGCTGGGATTAGAACCTAGATCTCTCAATTCTTGGTCCCATACATTTTCCACTATGCCAGGCTGATGCGTACTCTTGTTTTCTCTTCCTCACAAATACAAGCCACTTACTTCCTTCAAAATTGGACTCATGCCACCATCTCCAAGCAGCCTATCCTGATTGTTGCCCCTCCATTAACCACCTATTAATTAGCTTATTTGATGCTCTCTCAAGACCAAGGGATTCATGATTTATAGCTACTTATTTACACATCCCTACTCTACTCTGTAAATATGACCTTACTGGTTTCTATCTTTATCTTCACGAAGTCTAAACATTTTGAGGGTAAACACAATACCCACCTGTTCTGTGTACTGAGTGGGGTACAAAGTGGAAATAAGATGTTGTCTTTGCTTTTCATCAAACTCATGTTATACTAAGAGACAGGGGTCAGAGATGCCAACAGAGCTGCCCATGAAACACAACATTACCTGATAAGTTCCCTAGCAAGGTACAAAGTGCTACATAAGGTTCCAGGGAGGCTGTAACCAATCAAGGGAGATCATGGAAGGCTTCAAGGAGAAAGTGGCATTTCATAGGCACTTACTAGCTGTGTGACCCTGGGCAAGTCACTTAACTCCAATTGTCTCACAAAAAAGATCAAGTTCAACCTATACCTGAAAAAAATTCTCTCTACCATAGACCAGACAAGTAATAGGTCTTGAAGAGCTCCAGTGATGGGAAAATTATTCCCTCATGGGGCAGACCATTCCACTTTGAGATCAGCTCTAATTGTTAGGAAGGTTTCCCTTATAAGCTTATATTTTCTTTCCTGCAGCTCCCACCCCTGCTCCTAGTTCTTTCCCTTGGAGCCAACTAGAGCACACCTAATCCCTCTTCAATATAACAGTCTTTTAAGCACATCAAGACATCTATCTTGATGATCTCCCTCCCACAGTGGTCTCAGCGAAACTGGGAAGACTTGTATGAACTGATGCAGAGTAAAGTGAGCAGAATCCAAACAATTTTCTATAACAATGACACTTTAAAGACAATTGGCTTCAAAAGATTTAAGATCTCTGATCAGTGGAGTGGCCAACCATGATGCCATAGAACTGATGAAGCATGCTACATGGAGAGAGGGGATGGAATCAAGATGTAGATTAAGGCATTCCTTTTTG
Source organism: Dromiciops gliroides (assembly GCF_019393635.1). Taxonomy (NCBI): domain Eukaryota; kingdom Metazoa; phylum Chordata; class Mammalia; order Microbiotheria; family Microbiotheriidae; genus Dromiciops; species Dromiciops gliroides. The sequence continues at coordinate 46,933,212 of NC_057867.1, forward strand.
GATATGGCCAATATGGGAATTGGTTTTGTTTGGTTGTGACTATTTGCTTGCAAGGGTTTTCTTTTTCTTTATAAATTGGGGAGAAGAGGGAAGGAGACGTGAGTGAGAATGAGAAAAAATGCTTGTTAATTGAAAAAATAAAATTTAAGTTAAAAAAGAAGACCCCTTCCCATCTTCTCTTCTCCAGGCTAAATATCTCCAATTCCTCCAATATGGCACAGACTTGAGTCCCTTTGCTATCCTGCTTGCCCTATTCTGGGCACTCTCCAGACTATCAATGTCATTGTTAAAATGAAGAGCCTAAAAGTGAAGATATAGCCTGACCACAGTAGAATAATGGAACTATCATCTCCCTACTCCTAGTCACCATACTTCTCAATGCAGTCTATGGTTATATTAGCTTTTTTGGAATGCCATATTGCACTGGTGGCTCATATTGAGCTTGTTATCCACTAGAACCGCCAGATCTTTTTCAGACAAACTTTTGATGAGGCATTTTGTCCTTGAGAAATTTATTTCTTGAACCCAAGAATAAGATTTTCTATTTCTATTAAATGTCATTTCATTAAATTTGGCCTAACGTTGTAGTCTGGTGAGAAAATTGTTGCATCCTAACTCTGTCATCCATTGTATTAGTTATCTTTTCCAATTTAGTGTCATTTACAAATTTGATAAGCATACCTTTAGCTGAGTCATTGACAAAATGTTAAGCAGCACAGGGCTGAACACAGAACAGATCTCTGGGGCATTCCTCTAAAGACAGCCTTCTAGGTTGACACCCAACCATTGATGCCTGCTCCTATTTTAAATGATCTTTAAAGGATGTGAAGGAATTCAATAGACAAAGGTGCAGGGGAGAGCATTCTATACATGGGCAAAGAAATAGAGGTGGGAAATCACATTAGATGATAGTGGAACATAGAGATGAGCAGTTTGTCAGGAGCATAATATAATTTGGATGGATGTGATGTGAGATAAGGTTGGAAATGATCCACATTTTCTTTTATCTCCTGTATTCCCTTCTACCTGGCAAATGCCCAGGAAAAGTTTCTGCCCATTGAAAGTGCAGAGTTTGAGTGGGCAAACCATAGAGATCTTGTAGCCTGAGTTTAAATCCTATCTCTTCTACCTATTAATTATGTGATGTGCGATCCAGGACAAAGCACAATTTTTTAGCCTCAGTTTACTTCTTGGTAAAATAGAAATAATCCTGCCTGTCCTTCCCACTTCCCAGTGCTGTGGGGAAGATTAAATTGAGATAGCGGATGTGAAAGAATTTGCTATAGGAAAGAGTGAATAGAAAAGCATTGTTATTATGATGCTGCTGATGATATATCAGGCAATTATTATTAAGAAGTATTGGGGGGGCAGCTAGGTGGCGCAGTGGATAAAGCATTGGCCCTGGGTTCAGGAGGACCTGAGTTCAAGTGTGACCTCAGACACTTGACATTTACCAGCTCTGTGACCCTGGGCAAGTCACTTAACCCTAATTGCCCTGCAAAAAAGTATTGGTAACTGATTTAGGTCACTGTTACTCAGTCTTCACAAGAAAAGATGTGAATAAGCCAGGTCAATGCTGGGTTCTGGATTAGAACTTCATTGTCTTTGGACGCCTAACTCATGACCACAAATGGGAGGAGGATAGATAGGTAGCTGTCTCCAGAGTATTATTTGAGGGAATACCTAGAAGGGATCTCCCATTGCCTAATAATCCATGAACCATGTGCCAGTCACCCTACCTGGGATCAGAGCTGCCTTTCTCAGAGAGCGTCACCTCCCTACTCACCCCATATCACCATACAGTTGCCAAATCTTGTCACTTCCACCTTCATGTCTGTCCTCTTCTCTCTACTCAAACAGCTACCACCCTAATAATCCATGCCCTCATAAACTTTCCCCTCACCATTTCCTCCTAAGTGAGCTTCCAGCCCCAAGACTCCTGCCACTCTCATCTATTTTCCATCCAAGCACTGGGTACCTTTGATCTGGACTAATGAAACAGCTACTAACGGAACTATCCACCCCTTCCTTTCACCTGCCATCCTGTGTTTGCTGTCCGAGTGATCAAAACCCTTCCATGACTAGCCATTGCCTAAAGGAGTCCAAACTGACCAGTCCAAACTGCTTAGCCTAACATTTCAGGCCCTTCCCAATTTGGCCTAGTTTATTCTTGGGGCCTTATTATTCTAACTTCTCACTTCCTACTCTAGCCAGTGTGGTCTTCTTGCTATCCTTCATACAAGTCCCCACTCTCTGCTTTCTGCATCTTTACTTGCATTGTTTTCTAGGTCTTAGATGCCTTACTGCCTAGCCATATCTATCTACTGAAATTTGACCCATCCTGCAAGGCTTAGCTCAAATGCTACTTACTCCATGGATCTGCCCCTGATCTGCTTACTCCCTCTTCTCTACTAAATCAATAATGATCTTTCTATTTTGGGGGCCTTCATAGCACTTAGAAACTCATCATGTTATGTTTTGTCTCATAGTGATTTGTATGTGTTTATTTTTTTACCCCACTAGGCTGCAGACATCAGGGCTAAGAATTATATCTTACTCAATGACCATGGGTATGTAACTGTATGATGCTGAGCAAGTCATTTCACCTCTCTGAGCCTCAGTATCCATCTTGGGAAAATGGGGATAATAATACTTGCAATGAGGAAATAACTTTGTAAAACTTAAAAACCCTATAATAGTGTGAACTGTCATCATTATTTCCCCCTTCTCCCTATCCCCACCCTGGGCCATTGCTAGCATTGTACATGGTAGGGGCTTAATAAATCTTGTATGAGGGGCAGCTAGGTGGCGCAGTGGATAGAGGACTGGCCCTAGATTCAGGAGGACTGAGTTCAAATCCGGCCTCAGACACTTGACACTTACTAGCTGTGTGACCCTGGGCAAGTCACTTAACCCCCATTGCCCTGCAATCGATCAACCAACCAACCAATCAATCAATCAATCTTGTATGAATGATGAAGAGAAATAGACCTCTCTGCTTTTCTAGTATGTCTGTCTCTGTGTCTCTCTCTGTCTCTCTTTTTCTCTCTCTCTCTTTCTCTGTCTCTGGAAGAGGAAAGAGACCTGGGTTCAAATCCTAGCTTGGACACCCCCAAGTTGGATAAATCAGATTTCCTCCACAAGCCACCATTAGTCCACCTGTAAAGTGAAGAAAATAATTATCTCGATAACATTAAAGCTCTACTAAGGCGATTCTAGTTGTCGGTAGCTAACAGCATAGGATGAGCTAGAAGAGAATCCTCATGCCCTCTACTGCTAGGAAAAAGAAGCAACCCTGATGGGGTGGGGGCATGAAGGGGGCCAATTTTGCCCTGGGCACAGAGGCCTTGCCCTGGATGGACAAATCTGCCAGCTCAGACCAGGGCTTCTCCAGTTTCTCAGAATGGGAACCACTTTGCCAAGGTTAGAGGAGACCCAGAATTTTGGGCCCACCTGCTTTCACTGGTCTTTGCCAAATATGATGGTCTTCAAGAACACAGGGCTAGACGTTTACTATAATCCCTCAGAAAACCCAGAATCCCTTGGTTTTTGTGTTCCTGCCACCACACTTGGCTCTTAACCCCTCTATTCCTTAATGGACAGGGTTTGCTGGAAGAAATCTCAGAGGCCGTGTAGGCCAATCCCGACTTAACCAAGAATGTCCTTCAAGTGACTACATCTTCGGGCAGCCCATTTCACTTGGAGCAAACTCTCATTCTTGGAAAATTTTGCCTTAAATCAAGCTAAATTTGCCTATCTACTTCTTCTACCCATTGCTTCTAGTTCTGTCCTCTCCTCCATGAGGACCCTTCAAGGGTTAGAGGCAGCTATTAAGTCCCCCCTCACCCCTTTAGCCAAGTCCCAAATCCCTTCACTCATTCTTCATATGACTTGGTTTGGAGTGTCCTCACCAGCCTTCTCTGAATGCTCTTCATTATGTTAACGTTTTTATTAACATGGCCAGAACAGAACCCAGAGGCTCCCAGAGGCTCCTCCCGCAGTGTTGAAGTCTTCCAGGTCCTACTACATCAGAAAGATTTTAAATGTGGACCCAGAGATGACTTGGGTGTCCAGCATTCAAAGACCAGCCTAGCTAAGTGTGGTAAGGCTCATCACCAGAGAGATGGCAACTCTAGTAGAAACCCTTTGGACTATAGCAGTTCTGAAATCCATCCTCTGAGTTATCCAGGTGTGGGCTGACCGGAGCAGAAGACAATAGGAGCGTCGTTTCCTCTCTCCTGGACCTTGTGCATTTATGAATGCAAATTAAGTTGGTGTTAGCTTTTTTTCGTTGCCATATCACACTGTTGGGCTTTGAGGCTGCTGAATCATGACTCCCTCTGCCCCCCAAGCCTCTCCACATGAATTCTTTTCTTGCTTGCTGGGGAGGCACTCTCCCAGTACACCCCCAGCTATGCCTTGGTCTCTTACAAGTGATTTCATTCCATGCTGCTAATGCTGAAATTGTATGCATCATACATTCATACACACATATATACACAGAAAAAATGCAGTCACTTAGATTTCTGGAAAATAATTTGTACTTAAATTACTTATACTTGACTTACCTCTGCCCCAAGTCGTCCTCAATTATATCCAGAATCACAAAACCTCAGTTAGAAGGAATCCGAGCCTATTTAGTTTGATCCATACCTTAATCTCCATCTCAACCTCCACAATTGTATTCAATTATGAGACAACAGAATTGTCATTTACAGAGATATGGGGGCATGTCAGGGATCATCTAGGCCAGGGGTTCTTCACCTCTTTTGTGTCACAGACCCTTTAACCATCTGGGTAAGTCTATAGATGGATCCCTTTGCAGAATGATTTAAAAAAATTTTTTTTTACTGGGCAATGGGGGTTAAGTGACTTGCCCAGGGTCACACAGCTAGTAAGTGTCAAGTGTCTGAGGTCGGATTTGAACTCAGGTCCTCCTGAATCCAGGGCTGGTGCTTTATCCACTATGCCACCTAGCCACCCCCAGAATGATATTTTTAAATGCATAGGATCACAAAGGAAACTAAAGGTTAGTTAGTGAAAATACTTTAATTATTTTTTTTCCATTCAGGTTCACGAACCTCCTGAAACATATCCGTGTATGCAGGGTCCATGGGCCCCAGGTTAAGAACTCCTGATCTAGTTTGATCCTTCATTTCACAGATAAGGAAACGGAGTCCCAGAGAAGGGAAGGAAGGAAGCTGCTCATGGTCACAGAGGTAGGACTAATAATATTGTCCAGGTAAAGTTTGACTTTTTCTATGAAGAATAGCAATGAAAAAGAAACCAACCCTAATATTTAACCCTAAATTGAAGTTTTTCAGGATGCCCACTATAAATGGTGATACATCTACTTTTTTGAGGGGGGTGGGGATAAGGGTTAAGTGACTTGGCCAGGGTCACACAGCTAGTTACTGTCAAGTGTCTGAGGCTGCATTTGAACTCAGGTCCTCCTGAATCTAGGGTTGTTGCTTTATCCACTGTGCCACCTAGATGCCCTGATACATCTACTTTTTACAGGAGTTGAAAGAACCCTTACTTATCACAGTAGCTCATGTTTCTGTATCAATGTGCAGCTCGCTATGTACTTTCCTTCACAAGGTCAACACTTCCATAAGGGAGGTACTGCCAGTATTAATTCTCTCTATTTTTGTGGTTGTTCAGTTGTGTCTGACTCTTCCTGACCCCATTTGAGGGTTTTTTGGCAAAGATACTGGAGTCATTTGCCACTTCCTTTTCCAGCTTGTTTTACAGATGAGGAAATAGAGGCAAACAGGGTTATGTGACTTGCCTAGGGTCATACAGCTAGTAAGTGTCAGGCTGGATTTGAACTCATGTCCTCCTGACTCCAGGGCCAGCACTCTATCCACTGCCCCACCAAGCTGTTCTAGAAGCATTTTACAGATGGGCAATTGGAAACTGCAAGAGGGGAAATGACTTATTCAGGTTCAACTGGCTAGTAACCGTTTTGAAGGCTAGGCTGAAACCCATGTCAGTTGGCATTAAGTCTGAGCCTCTTTTTATTCAATTAGCAGGCTTTAAATTTTTGGTCTTTTCTCTGATACCATGTCCCCATCTCACCTTCCCCCAGAGGAAAGAGCAACAGTACCTTACAGAAATCTCTTAAATTGCTGGTGGATATGCCGAGGCATCTGCCTCAATAATCTGCTTTTACAAACTGCCTTAAAAAACAAACAAACAGGCTTTAAGATGTCAAATACCATTTGAACAATTGTTCCCGGACTTACAAATCTCCTCTGGGAAAGGCCAAATGCCCAGGAAAAATGAGACAATGGATGAAGGTCTTAGTGATCTGTTCCCAAGGCAAAATAAGGCAAGCCAGGCAGACTGTAGTGGTGCGTGCCGGGCTGCCTTTCTCCTGGCCTAAAGCATCAGTCCTCTGGTCTCCCCAGGAGGCAAAGACAGTTCTGCCTATTCATTGGCATTTATACACAGACATTTCCCCAGTGCCTGGGGAGCCGCATAGGTCTTCCCAGTTTTTGGAGGCCCAGGGAGTTGGATCCCTGAGAAGCATCAAAGACTTCTAAGAAAAGAGGCAATTAAATCTCCCCCTTCCTCCCCTCCCCACTCCAGCCTTCTGTCGGCAAGTTAATTGCATAAAACGAAGCTTCCTCTTCATTCTCCCCCCCACACACACACACTCCCAAACAAACAAACTGAAAATCCTCCCATAGGAGAAAGCTAGATTGACAGAATATATGATAATAGGGACAGGGGCTGGCCTGACAGCTTTGCACCAAATGTGAAAAACCAGTTTGCTAAACAAATTAATGGCATAATCAAGATGGGGGGGGGGAATGTTAACTCACCTTAAAACTGAATGCAAACTATTGAAGCAACGTGATGTATTAGACCAAGAGTTCTTAACCTTTTCTGTGTCCTGGATGCCTGGAGCAGCCTGGTGAAGTCTATGGATCCCTTCTCAGAATTGTGCTTGTAAATGAATACGGTAAAATACATAAGAGACCAGTTATATTGAGATAGAGACATCAAAATAGAGCTATTTATTTGTATATATACATATATATATATATACACACATATACATATGTATGTGTACACACACAAATTTTTTTCATATTTCTGCATTAGTCATATTGTGAAAGAAGAATCAGAGCACAAGGGAAAAACCTCAAAAAAGGAGAAAAAAAACAGCCCCAAAGTAGAGACAGTATGGTTCAATTAGCATTCAGGATCCACAGTTCTTTTTTCTGGATGTGGAAAACATTTTCTATCATGAGTTCTTTGAAATTGTCCTGGATCATTGCACTGCTGAGAAGAGCCAAGTCTATCACAATTATTCATCACACAATGTTGCTGTTACTACACACACACACACACACACACACACATACACACACACATACACACACACACACGCACACGCACACGCACACACAATTAACAGACCCTAGATCTGATCGGAGCATCAATTAGAAAGACCATGAGATTAGGAGTGAGAAGATCTGGATTTGAATACTGATGCTCTATGACCCTTGGTAAATTACTTTGTCTTTCTGGGTCTCATTTCTCTCTTCTGTGAAATGGGGGCAGGGGAGGTGGACTAGGTAATTTCTGAAGTCGTTTCCAGATCTAAATGCTACAGGACCTGGTCCTTTTTGTTAAGCACTTAAAAAAAAAACAATTTAGTGTATCTAATTTTCATGGGAGATATGTGCTAATTACAAATAATTCTTACTGAATAAGAACCATTCCTCAATTGATAAATGATAAAAGGATATAAACAGGTAGTTTTCAAATGAAAAAAAAAAAAACAAGCAAGCTGTGTGATCCTGGGCAAGTCACTTAACCCCAATTACCTCACCAAAAAAAATCCCAGCTGTCCACAGCCATATGTAAAAATGCTCCAAATTACAAATGATTAGAGAAATTCAAATCAAGGCAACTTTGAGTTGTACTTCACATTCATCAGATTGCCAAAGATGACAAAGAAAATGACAAATGTTGGAGGGGCTACTGGCAAAGAGGCACACTAATGCACTGTTGGTGGAGCTGGGAATTGGTCCAGCCATTCTGGAAAGCCATTTGGAACTAGGCCCAAAAAGTCACTAAACTGCATAGCCTTTGACCCATTGCTGTTACTACTAGATTTATACTCTAAGGAGATCAAAGAAAAAGGGAAATAACCTATATGTACAATATTTGTAATAGTTATTTTGTAGTAGTAAAGAATTAGAACCTAATGGGCTACCCATCAATTGGAGAATGGCTAAAAAAAATTATGGTATATGAATTCAACAGAATTCTTAGATCTTTCAAAGTTGTTTGTTTTTACACCGTTGTTATTGAATAAATTGTTCAATTCAGTGACTAGTCACCATCCCAGAAGACTAGAAAACATGCTGCCCACTTCCTGTCAGAGAGGTGATGACCCCAAAAAGCAGAATGAGACATATATTTTGGATATGGCCAATGTGGGAATTGTTGGGGTTTTTTTTGCTTAATCATGCATATTTGTTACCAAGATTTTGTTTTTCCTTTTTATTTTTCCAGTGGGCGGGGGGGGGGACAGTTTTGGGAGTGAAAGAAAATTAATTCCTGTAAATTTAAAAATAATATAAAACAAAAGTTAAATTTTCTTTTTGGTGAGGCAATTGGGGTTAAGTGACTTGCCCAGGGTCACACAGCTAGTAAGTGTTAAGTGTCTGAGGTCGGATTTGAACTCAGGTCCTCCTGACTCCAGGGCTGGTGCTCTATCCACTGTGCCATCTAGCTGCCCCAAAAGTTACATAAAAAAACAGATTATTCTAAACTACTCCTGAGAGGAAGATTGATGTAGTGAATGAAGAGGTAGGAGGATCCGAGTTTAAATTTTGCTTCTGATATATACTGGGTGTGAGACTCTGGGCAAATCACTTAACCTCTCAGTTTTCTAAGCTCTCTAAGACCATAAATTGCAGAGAAGGTGCTAACATATATTGGGAGATGGAGTTTCATCATCTGGGAGTTCCTTATATCCAGAAAGTCACGGGTCCAGTCCCTATCCCTAATCCTTAAAATATCTATATTGGAGAAAGCTTTCTTGGTCTTTTTTTTGCTTGTCACCAGATGGCAGATGCAATTTTAGTAAAGAGTAGTAGGTGGGGGGCAGCTAGGTGGCACAGTGGATAGAGCACCGGCCCTGGAGTCAGGAGTGCCTGAGTTCAAATCCGGCCTCAGACACTTAACACTTACTAGCTGTGTGACCCTGGGCAAGTCACTTAACCACAATTGCCTCACTAAAAAACAAACAAACAAACAAAAAAAAAAGAGTAGTAGGTGGAGGCAGCTAGGTGGGGCTGCAGTAGATAAAGCACTGGCCCTGGATTCAAGAGGACCTGAGTTCAAATCTGGCCTCAGACACTTGACACTTACTAGCTGTGTGACCCTGGGCAAGTCACTTAACCCCAAATGCCTCACTGAAAAAAAAAAAAAGCCATTGTTGCTTGTTTCCCTTGGGCTGGTCCCTCCTTCCTTCGTCCTGACTTTCTTCCTCTGTAAGATGAGGTTAGGTTATATGATCACCATCTATCCACAGACTACAAATTAGACGTGTATGCCAGACCCACCTCGCTGCCCCGGTACAGGAATGGATGAAGAGTTTGGGAAACAGATCCCAGGCCTGGTGGGGAAAGGCATGAGACGCAGTATTGCTAAGATACTTTCGTTACCCAGACATCTGAAAAAGACCTGGGAGTTTGAGCAAAACCATATACCTGACAAGCAAATGATACTCATTATACAAGTGAAGTCACACAAAACATATTTCTATATTAGCCATGTCACCAAAAAAACCCAAGAAAAATAAAAGTGAAAACAATATGCTTCAAACTGTACTCATAAGTCCATCAGTTCTCTATCTGGAGGCAGATAGCATTTTTCATCATGAGTCCTTTTGGAATTGTCTTGGATCATCGTATTGATCAGAGTAGCTTACTCTTTCACAGTTGATCATCATTACAATATTGTTCCTGTGTACACTCTTCTCCTGGTTCTACTCATTTCACTTTGCATCACCTCATATAAGTCTTCCTGGATTTTTTGGAAACCATTCACGTCATCATTTCTTATACCACAAGAGTGCTAAGCCACCTTCTAATTCATCTTGATTGGAGGAAGGAGAGAGCATTTTCAGATAGGGCATCGGACGAACTTTCATGAAAGTGGTAGACTTTGAATGTATACTAACTTTTTTAGATAATGCTGTAAAATGTATATACCACTTTTCTTTTACAACAAGATAAGTATTACATGTATTATTATCCTCATTTTACATATGGAAAACTTAAGGCTGAGAGAAGTTCAGTGGCTTGCCAAAGGTAACACAGCTGCTGTGAGGAGGAGGAAACAGCTACTTGTCTTTCATAGAATGATCCAGTAGAGCAACATAAGCTTTCAGGTAAGAGATTACCTAGTAAGAGTCAGGAGAAAGAAAGAAGAATAGTAGAGACTGGTGACTCCCTGCTGGGGCAGCTACTTGTTGACCTGGTGACAACAGAGAGGTCTGTTGTCTTCCTGGGGCATCAATCTAAGGTACACCAGATCTTCCAAAGGCTTATCAAAATGACTGGCTGCTGCTCATTTCTTGTGATTCTTGAAAGCATTGTCAAATATTACAAGTTATATTACAAAGTTTTCAGCAGTGATCTATAGCTCACAGGCGCACAGGTGTTATTTTCATCACCAAAGCTCATTGAAGAATTGCAGAAGCGAAAAGTTGATTTGGCCTCTTTTTTGTGGGGCAATGAGAGTTAAGTGACTTTCCCTGGGTCACACAGCTAGTTAAGTGTCAAGTGTCTGAGGCTGCATTTGAACTCGGGTCCTCCTGAATCCAGGGCCAGTACTTTATCCACTGCGCTACCTAGCTGCCCAGAAAAGTTGATTTGGGAAGTGAACAGCTAACTGTTTAAGAAGCTAGTACTTGAGAATGGGACTTAACTTTTTGGTCCGTGACTTAAAATATCAGAATTACAGGCTCCTGGCCAGGTATGGAGTGTGCCAAAGAAAGGCTAGTAAAAAATCTGTTTACCTGGTGTCTTGAAAAACTAATGTTCAAAAGGTTTAAACTAAAGAGAATGTAGGAAGGGAAAAACTGCCCCTGTATAGATACCAGACCCAAATAACATTAAAATGGCCACAATTGTGGAAGAATAGCTGCTGAGATAGAAGCTAGGTGGCACAGCGGACCCCATTTGTGATTTTTCTTGGCAAAGATACAGGAGTGCTTTTCCATTTCCTTCTCCAGTGGATCCATGTTGTCAGGTAATGAGAGGCTAAGTGACTTGCAAAGGATCACACAGCTAGGAAGTGTGTGAGGCTGGATTTGAACTTGGGTCTTTCTGACTCCAAGCCCAGTGCTCTATCAGTTGCCTCTCTAAATAGAAACTTTCTTCCAAATTTGACCTTTTCAAGGTTTTGGTGGTGGTGGTGGTTGTTCAGTTGTTTTAGTTGTGTCTGGCTCTTCATGAAGGGTTTTCTTGGCAAAGATCCTGGGGTGGTTTACCATTTCCTTATCCATCTCATTTTACAAATGAGGAACTGAGGGAAACAGGGTTAAATGACTTGCTCAGGGTCACCCAGCTACTTAGTGTCTAAGGCCAGATTTGAACTCATGAAGAGGAAGTCTTCCTGACTTCAAGCCCAACAAGCTATCCACTGTGCCAACTAGATACCCCAAAAGAAAGTATACTCATGTAAATAAATTCAGGTACCCAAGGGAAATGGCATTTGTTGTTATTGTTGTTCAGTCATGTCTGACTCTTCGCGATCCCATTTGGGATTTTCTTGGCAAAGATACTGGAGTGATTTGCCATTTTCTTCTACAACTCATTTTACAGATGATGATACTAAGACTGACAGGGTGAAGTGACTTGCCCAGGGTCACCCAGCTATTAAGTGTCTGAAGCCAAATTTGAACTCAGGTTTTCCTGACTCCAGGCCCAGCACTCTATCCCCTGAGCCACATAGCTGCCCCATGCATAGGAAAGAGCATTTTGTTAAGAACAGTGGAAGAAGACACAAAAATGATGTCATCAGAGTATACTATATATCAGGGCTTCTTAAGATTTTTCCTCTTGAGACTCCTTTTTTGCATGAGAAATTTTATGCAACCCTGGGTATATAGGTATATAAAATAGGTATACACAACCTTTTACTGTTGCCAAATTTTTCATGACCCCTACGTTCAGTTACATGGCCCCATATGAGGTCACAACCCACAGTTTAAGAAGTTTTGCTATAGACCACCTGAACAAGAGGAGGAAACAGCTAAGGAATTTTGGGGAAAGTCTAGTATAGGAGAATGACATACAAGCGATGCAAGTGTATGATATACTAGATATACTAGTGACTTCAAATATCCAGATATCTACCTGGATAGTGTGTGTGTGTGTGTGTTTGTGTAAGAAAAGTAGAGCACATAACTTCTTGACTTGCCTTAATAATTTCCATTCAGGGGCAGCTAGGTGGCACAGTGGATATAGCACTAGTTCTGGATTCAGAAGGACCTGAGTTCAAATCTGGCCTCAGATGCTTGATACTTACTAGCTGTGTGACCCTGGGCAAGTCACTTAACTCTGATTGCCTCACCAAAAAAAAAATTAATTTCCATTCAATATAAGGTGAAGGAATCAAGAAAGGAGAAATCTTTTCTGGATCTTAATCATCCCAATGGGGGGAACTGATTAATAGAGTGGAAATAATGGGAAGTCTTGGGAGGTTCCAACTGTCACCTGCAGTTTTTGATAGAGGAAAGGAAATCTTGGCATGATCTGACATTTACCCAGCACATAAGATGCCAGACTAGATAACATGGAGAATGGCTACACTGAAGGAAAAGAATACTTACTGAGACTCCTGGGGAAAACAAATTTCAAAGGGTTCTGAGTAAGGATAAGTAAGATCCCATGGATTAAAATTCTATAGGGAAAGTCAGCCAAGGACAGATGGAAAGTTTGAAATTCAAGAGGCACAAAGAGAAATAATTCTGATGAGGAAGAAAAACAGCAGTTGTCTAAAGAGACTAATGTGCATGCCAAAGGAACTCACCAACCAACTAAGATTCTTGGAAAATTGTACAAAAATGGGAAGAAAGGGCAGGTAGAATGCAGAAGCATGGCCCGGTAGGTACCATAAGGACAATGTCAAGGATGCTAAATCTCCGAATGGATTGGGTCTGGCAAGAGCTAAGGACACCAGAAAGAGTTGTTTACACTGCATTAGAGAAAATCGGACAATTAAAGAAGGGATAGGGCAGCTGCTCATGGCGAGAAGAGCAGAGAGCTGCTCAGTTATTATTTTTGTTCTCTTTTCTTCCTCCAAAGAGAATAATGATCTGCAGGCTGGAAAGGACAGAACAAAGACAGCTAACAAGATAAGCAAGCAGAGAGTGAGAGAGTACTTAGCTCTCCCTAATGAACTCAAGTCACCTGCCCACACAAGGACTGTATCTCTGGCTACTAACAGAATGGGTGAATGGGATTGCTGGGCCAGAGAAGGGCTGCAAGAAGGGAGATGTTTCAATGTGGTTGCAATTTTGTTTAAAAAGGAAAGAAGATGAATTCTGCAAACTCTAGGCCAGTGATCTTGACTCAATTCTTGGCAAAATTCCACCAGAAAAGAGAACTAGCAATTATAAAGAGGAAAATATAGGCTTGATATCAGGAAGGGATAAGGATAAGTGAAGGGACTGGATTTCTATGATTTCACTGGCATAGGGAACTCCCAGGTGAGGAAACTCCTTCTACTAATGTAGGTCGGTGCCCTCTCTGAAACCTAGAAAAGGAAGTGCTGATTTCAAAGAGCCATCAAAGACAAATCATATCAAATTCACCTTCCTATTTTCCTAGTTTTCTGGGCAGACTTACTAAAAAAGTAGACCAGGAAGGTGCCAGAGATAGTGTTTACCTAGGTTTTAGCAAAGTATTTGACAACCTATCCTACATCATGCCTGTAGAAAAGATGGATAGAGCAGGAACTGATTGAAAGGATAGACTCAAAGAGTAATAATGAATGGCTTGATGAAAACTGGGCAGCTTTCCAGTGGACTGTTCCACGGATCTCTACTGTTTAACATTTTTGTCAATGACTTAGATAAAGGCAAAGATTATCAAATTTTCAGAGGTAACCAATGGCAGACATGGCTAATACACTGGAAGAGAGTCAGGATTGAAAAATAGACTAACACATGGGCTAGAACATTGGGCCAGAACAAATAAGATGAAAACAAATAAGGATAAATAGGAAATCATAGACTTAGGTTCCCAAAAGTAACCTCACACATTCAAGATTGGAAGAGGTATGCTTAGACAACAATTTGTCTGAAAAAGGTTCTGGGGGCTATGGGTGGGCTGCAAGCTCCATATAAGTCAACAGTGTGACTCAGCAGTCAAAAAAGCTAATGGGATTTGGGGCTGCATCTAAAGAACTCTAGCTCCTAGGAATAAAAAGCTATCTCTGGGAGGCGGCTAGGTGGCGCAGTGGATAAAGCACCAGCCCTGGATTCAGGAGGACCTGAGTTCAGATCCAGCCTCAGACACTTGACACTTACTAGCTGTGTGACCCTGGGCAAGTCACTTAACCCCCACTGCCCCCCCCCCACACACAAAAAGTTCTCTGTCCTCTGACCTGGGCATCTGGGATATATCATAGTCACTTCTGGGTACTACAGTTTAAGAATGACGTTGTTAAATTGGAGAGCTTCAAGAGAGGGCAAAGGATGGTGAAGAAACTAAAGAGGTTTACCCTATAAAGGAGAAGACAGAAGGGGCATTACTAGCCTTGTTCAATTTGGCCCCAGAGAAGAGAACTAGCCATTACAAAGAGGAAAATATAAGCTTGATATTAGGAAGGGATAAAGAAAGAGACTGGATCTATGATTTCACTGACATAGGGAACTCCCAGGTGAGGAAATTCCTACCAATGTAGGTTGGCGCCCTCTCTGAAACCTATAGATTCTGAGAACTCTCTAGAGCACTGAGAAGATAAATGACTTGCCCAGGGTCATACAGCCAGTATATGTCAGGGGCTGGACTTCCTGGCTTCAAGGTCAGCTCTACATCCACTCCGTTGTGCTGCTTCTCATTGTCTAGAAAAACTTCCTAATGGTTACAGCTCTCCAAAAGTGCAATGGCTTGGTTTAGGCGCTACTTAGTTCCTACTCATCAGAGGTCTTCAAGCAAAGGCTGGATGACCATTTTCGGGGGGAGGGGGAGCAGGGTTTGTGGGGCAGATCATTCTGGAGGAGTATAAGTGGAATTACATGGCCACTAATGTTCCTTCCAATCCTAACATTTTGTGATCCTGGCATTTTGGAAGGACAGTCTGGGGATGGGATTAGTGCCTGTTCTGGGATCAAAATTAGGGGTCATTCTGGGTTTGGGGTTAGGGCTTAGTTTGGAGCCTCAAGAATGGGGATCAGTGTATGTTTGGGGTTGGTCTATGACTGGAATTATTGCTATGTTTCTGGCTTGTGGTTAATTAATTAATCGATATTAATATTAAATAATCCTTGGATGGTACTAGGGGTCATGGAGTACCTGGTTTGAGGAGTTACCCTTCACTTGGGTTTAGGCATCAGCACCAGCCTAACGCTGGGGCTGTTGGTTATGGTTTAATCTGTGAACTAGGTTAGGAGCTAGTACGAGGGATTCATTTGTAGCCAGGGGACAGCGTCAGGTCTCGGTCTATGTCTATGGTGAGAATTCTAGGGCTATGGTTAGGACTCAGTTTAAGGCTGGAATTTAAGTTCAGACTTCATTTGGGACTGGATTTAGGAACTGGTCTCTGGCTATGGTTGTGAATCAGTTGGGGTAATGTTCTTTGAGACAGAGGCAGCATGGAGTATGGGATTGGGTACTGGGCTTAGAATCAGGAAGACCTGAGTTCAAATCTCACACTTAGCACTTGCCATGGAAATCACATAACCTCTTCAAGCCTCAGTTTTCTTATCAATAGCACAGGGACAGTAATACCTGTAGCATATACCCCACAGGGATGTAAGAAGTGGAAATTAAATCAGATCTAAAATGTTTTGCCAGCTTTAGAACATTATCTAGATGCTATTCTTAGTGGTCAGTGGGTAGCTGGGTTTAGGGTTCAGTATGTACTCAATCTTAGGGTTCAATCTATGACCAGATCTGGGTTATTTCAATCTGCCTCAAGCTCAGAGCTCTATTGAACCTTCTCTCCAAGGTTACCAGTGATTTTTGACCTTTCCCGATGTGATGATCTTTCATCAGTCTTCATGTTACTTGATCACTCTGTAGCTTGACACAGTCTACTATCCCTTCATCTTGTATACCATCTCCCTTGACATCTGGGATACCACCCCCTTCTGGTAATTGTTGGACCACTTCTCAGTTACCTTTGTTGGATCATCATCTACATCCTAACCTCTAGCAATGGGCGCCCCACAAAAAAAAATGTTCTGGGCCTTTTCACCCCCTTCTCTCAGTAATCTCGTCAGCTCCCAAGGGTTCAATTATCATCCCTTTGCAAATAATTCCCAAATCTATATGTCCAACCTTAATCTCTCTCCTGAATTCTAGTCTGGCATCACCAACAGCTTACTGGATTATCAGCACCTGATGTCCAATGGATATCTCAAATTCAACATGTCCAAAATTGAATTCATTATATTTTCCCCTAAACTCATTCTTTTCCTAAATATCCTTATTTTTATTAAGGGAACGATCAACTTTGTAAGCAGCCAGGTTTACAGACTTATGGTGATCCTCGCCACCCACCCCATTTCCAATCAGCTACCAAGGTTTGATTCTACCTACACAATAGCTCTCAAATCTCTGCCCCATTCTCATACAGCCATTCTTCTGGTTCAGGGCCTCATCACCTCTTCCTTATTCCATTTTCATTGCTTCCTAATTGGTCTTCCTGCTTCCATTCTCTACTGTCTTTGGCCTATCTTCCACACAGCTGACATCTGGATTATCCTAAAACACAGAGCTGACAGTGTTATTCCGTTACTCAATAATCTTCAATGGCTCTCTATGTCCTCTAGGAAAAATACCACCTCAACATGGCATTTAAATCCCTATATAATCTGACTCCCACTTACCTTTTTAGTCTTATTTCATATTACTCCCCTTCATGCACTATTTGTTCCAGGCAAACTGGCCTACTATCTGTTCCCTAGACAAAATGATATCCTATCTCCCTCCTCCATGACTTTGTCTAGGTGATACTTCATGTGTACAATGTGCTCTCCTCCTCACCTGACTCAAAATGACTTTGTCAATACTTTTTCTTTACTTCTTAGTATATACATTATAGACTGATAGAATATTAACTCCTTGAAGGTAGAACTATAATTTTTGTCTTTTTCTACTCAGTGTCTTGTGCATAATAGGCCCTTAATAAATGTTTCTTTCTCTCCTCTCCAATCTAAAATAATCTTCCTAAGATACTGACATGACCATATTGTTCTGCTGAAAAAATCTCCCCGTTGCCTTTAAGATAAAATACAGGGGCAGCTGGGTGGCACAGTGGATGGAGTGCTGACCCTGGGGTCAGGAGTACCTGAGTTCGGGTCCGGCCTCAGACACTTGACACTTGCTGGCTGTGTGGCCCTGGGCAAGTCACTTAACCCCAATTGCCTCATTAAAAATTAAAAAAAAAAAAAAAGATAAAATACAGGGGGGGGGCAGCTAGGTGGCGCAGTGGATAAAGCACCGGCCCTGGATTCAGGAGTACCTGAGTTCAAATCCGGCCTCAGACACTTGACACTTACTAGCTGTGTGACCATGGGCAAGTCACTTAACCCCAATTGCCCAGCAAAAAAAAAAAAAAGATAAAATACAGGGGCAGCTAGGTGGTGCAGTGGATAGAGCACCGGCCCTGGAGTCAGGAGTACCTGGGTTCAAATCCAGCCTCAGACACTTAACACTTACTAGCTGTGTGACCCTGGGCAAGTCACTTAACCCCAATTGCCTCACTAAAAAAAAAAAAAAAGATAAAATACAAACTTCTCAGCCCAAAAGAGTAATACAGTATAGGACATAGAGAGAATACTGGATGTGGAGTCAAGAAGTCAGGAAGACCTGAGTTCAAATATCACCTCAGATACATACTAGCTACTTGACCCTAGGGTATTTCACCTCTCTGTGCCTCAGTTTTGTTATCTGTCAAATTGATGGGATTGGACTCGATGACCTTCGAGGTCCCTTTCAACTCTAGAGCTAGGATCCCATATGAAGGGGAGCTGAAATGTTACCCATAGTGCTCTTCCCTGTCTACTTAATCTCCTGGTCCCTCAAACATAAGATAATGGGGATGACAAATGCATAAAATATACAAACAGCACAGCCGTCAAGGAGGAATTTTAATGATAAGAATTCTCATGTCTCTAGAGAGTTTTAAGGGTCACCAAAGATTTTTTTTCCAGAACAACTCTTATTGCCATCTTTGTGAGGAAGAAAAACAGGCTCCGAACATTTAAGTGACTTTCTCCAAGTCATCCTGCACTAAGTGTTATGTCTGGGTCTCTGAAAGGTGCCCTAAGGTTGAGGGGGCAGTGTCTCAGACAGCCACCATCTCAGACATCCAGTTTGAGCTGTCTGAAGGAGATTTTAGTATCACAGATTATTCTAACGGCCAGTGACTGATGTTTGTTCAGTGAGTTATTTGTAACCATGGTGCACAAGACATTAATGACAGAGCTAGGACCCAAATTCAGAGCTCCTCAACTTATATTAGACCAAAGGAAAATATTTACCAAGAGCCCTTTCCATTAGACCTTACCAAAGGAACTTTCCATCAGATAAAAGGAAAATAACCATCGAATGCCTCATTAGTGGGTTTCTTAGCCAGACTAGATTTAATCCTTAAAAGGGCATCTAGGGGCAGCTAGGTGGCCCAGTGGATAAAGCACCGGCCCTGGATTCAGGAGGACCTGAGTTCAAATACGGCCTCAGACACTTGACACTTACTAGCTGTGTGACCCTGGGCAAGTTACTTAACCCCCATTGCCCCGCAAAAAAAAAGAAAGAAAAAAAAGGCATCTATTTTATGAATCCTATCGCTTCCCTGTCCCTCAAGATATAGCTAATGAGGTTTTCCATGGGAAATGGAGACTATTCAGGCTGAGTTTAGAGAGTGGCTAGATGAGGGCTGCACATACATGAAAATGAGGGTCTCATAAAAGAGGCTGATAGCAGTCAAGTGGGAGAAGGTAGAGAAGGCTTTGAATTTACCTGCAGTCAAGTGGATCCTTAGGATAGCAACAATGACAGTGATGGGAAGAAAGTGACAATCAGGGAACTTATCTGGGAGATGCCCTCAATGGAACAAAAGGAAGTCTTTCAGGTGTGTCTGAGCAGGAAAGAGGGGAATGTCACAGAAGCTTTTGGTGATGACATTGAAGCCATGGAAGTTAAATAGAAACCTCAAACCTCCCAGGAAGATGCAATTGAAGGCCTCACCTATGTAGAATGTAGCCAATAGCTGGACACAATATGTCTGAGACATAGCAACGGGATAGTGACAGGTGGGTAACATAGCGTAGCATAGCAGTCGTATACCACAGAAGCCAAGAGGCGGCACTCAGTGATGACAGAGCAGAAACGACAGCAACTTTACCCCATGCCAACCAAAGGAAATAATCTTGTACTTGGCCAGAGTCCCTCAGCATCTTTGGGACCACAATGGAGGAGAAATGGAAATTGTACAAATTATAAACTTCACAGGAAGTACAAGGAAGTTTGGAGATGTGGGCTGATGCCAAAGAGGATGACTCTAGCAAAGATTCCCATGATGGTGACAGCATATGCCAAGGCAAACACCCCAAAAAAGGATAGCCTGATTGTAGGGGTTTTCCATGATTCCAGCAAACTGTGATTCTCAGCCCCCCTCTTCTTGGCCACCCATCCCACCCCCAGGTGCAGCTGCTGTATATTTCATCAAACTAGAGGAGTGGGGCCTGTTAGAAATACCACCTTCACATACTACTTTGTACAGACCCCATAATGAAAACAAAGAAGTGGGCTGTGGAACAAACCCAAACCATTCAGGGTCTCATTAACTTCATCACAAAGTGAGTTAAACTTGTGGCTTCTGAACAGCTGTTGATCTATGTGAATCAGTCCTTTGCTCCTTCACAAGAGCAAGAAGTTGGACCACTCTATGAGTGTTTTGGCAGTGATGGCAAGCTGGTCCTGCATTACCACAAATCTCAGGCATGGGGATAGTTTAGAAACAATAAGAACCACTTGCTGCTTAGCACTAACCTCCAAAAAGGAAGCAGGAAGAGCAGACACTTTGTGTCCACAAACATGTTGGAAAGAGATGAATGTGATCTTCTTCTCTCCATTAATTCACAAAACACTCTTGTTTATGTATGAGAGAAGCACCTGTAAACAGAGAGTAGAGTTTTCCTAAACGTAACTTCAACTATTTGTCATGCAAATCACTATTACAAAGTTGATGGAATATACCCATCTTAGTAGTGTTGAAAAATGTTTTCATAACAGCAGACAATGTACTCTTAATTTCCCTTTGATAAAGGAGATTTTTTATACTTGTTTGTACAGGGAAACCCAATGTGATTTAGCTATAAGATGTTCTTTCTAATGTTGCATCTCCTGGGCAATCTTCTCTTAAAACATCCATGCAGGAGTAGCTAGGTGGTGCAGTGGATAGAGCACCGGCCCTGGAGTCAGGTGGACCTGAGTTCAAATCCAGCCTCAGACACTTAACACTTACTAGCTGTGTGACCCTGGGCAAGTCATTTAACCCCAATTGCCTCACTAAAAAAACAAAACAAACAAATAAACAAACCAACAAAAAACATCCATGCAGGTAGAATGAAACCATCTCAGTTTGCAAACAAAACAAAACAAAACAAAACATCTATGGAGAGACTCCTTGTCATATGGTCTTCCTCTAAAATTCTCACCATAGCTCCCATTTCTATAGCACCTTCCACATATGTATGGAAAGTTCTTTCCTCCAAGCTCCACTATGAGAGGTAAGTATGATGATTATCATTATACAGAGTGGGAGTTGTGGTGGGAAACTAAGACTCACACATGGAAAGTGACTTGGCCAGGTCCCTAACCCTAGTAAATGTCAGTGACACAATTGGAGCCCAGGTCTTCTTACTCCATACCTAGTGCCAAACACTGCCTCACATCTTCACCTCTGTAGACCCAGAAAAACAACAGAGTCTTGTTCAGCCATCAGACCCCATCTGAAAAATGGCATGGAATAGGGATGTTGACATCAAGCCTATTTGAGCAGTCATCATGGCACATGGTTGTCATGGTATCTCCATTTCTTCTAACCACTGCCAATCACCGTCATCCTCAACCCTCTCCTCCAAAAAGCTCCATTTTGAATGGCCTTGAACAATACCGAATGTATCTTGGTGCTGCCCTCTACAACCTGTTAGAAAGATGCATGTATACATACATACATACATACACACATATACATACATACATACACATACATATATATATACACATACATGCATACATACATATATATATATATATATATATATATATATATATATATATATATATATATATATAGACAGTTTAGACTCACAATGTGTTTTTATGTGTTGTTTCTTTGATATCTTTCACTTCCCTGTTAAGAGTTTAGGCTTCTTGAAGCCCCTGCCAGGGCAGGGACCCTGTCTTAGGATTTTCTGTCACTTCCACAGCACATAAGATCAGACAAGTCTTAAATCATTGATGCCAACAACCCCCCTGGCTTCCTGGGGTTCCTTTACCCCAGATCCCCTGCTATAGAAATACCACAGAGTTTTTTCTATGCTCCCCAAATAACATGGTAATTTCTTAGGTGCTTAAAAGGGCCTTTCTTATAAAGCCCTACAAAAGGAATCTATGGTATGGAGGAGTATTGCAATAGATGTAAAGGTTAATGATTTCACAGACAAAGGTTCTTGTCATTAATCTTGGACTTCAATAGTTACAGAACATTTGTCTCCTCCTTGAGTTTCCTTCTGCCCAACTTTCTTCCGAAGGGTCTTGACCTTAATATTAACTCAGTCCTGGTTTCTTTGCTATGGATTTGGCTGTTTTTCATCCTCTGGAATCTTCTCTATCCCATCAATCAATATGGAGCATGGGTGTCTGGAGCTCAGGCAGGGCCTGTCCACTCTTAGGCCTCCATCAATCATCTCCAGGATACCTCATTTTAATCCCTGGCTAAGGCATGGGATAGTGACTCCCACAGGCATAGATGGACAGAACCGCTCTGAAAGCTGTAAGTCGAACTTATGAGATATTTAAAAAGAAAAGCAAGCTAATGTCAGAGAGTTTTGCAGTTTTCTGTGTCGTCTTCTTTTGCTGCACTGTATATGGAGATGCTTATTTTGTTGGCTCTTTCTCACTTTTAGAAGAAAAAGCAAGCATGTTATAATATATATATATATATAATATATATAATAAAAATAAAGCTTATTTATGCTCTAAGGATTCTTTAATCCTTAGCTCAAAGTTGAGATACCAGCTGTCATTCCCACTAACCACCTCTCTTTTCTTTTCTTCCCACATCCCCACCCAATTGGAAAAAAAAAGAAAACCCCTGTAACAAATATGACCCAATGAGGGCACTTCTAGTTCTAAATCTATGATCCTATGAAATTCTGCCAAAGGAGATTGGAACTTGTTCTTCAACTTATTGTCTTAAAGAGCTGCCATCGGCACAAAGAAATGAAGTGACTTGCCCAGGGTCATGCAAACATTGTGGCAGCTAGGTGGCACAATGGTTAGGGCACTAGGCCCAGAGTTAGGTTCAATCTAGCCTCAGATACTTACTAGCTGTGTGACCCTGGGCAGGTCACTTGACCTCTATTTCTCTGTTACCTCACAGAGTTGTTGTAAGGATCAAATGAGATGTTTGGAAAGTTCTTAGCCCAGAGCCTGGCATGTACTAGGTACTATAGAAATGCTATTCCTTTCCCCTTTTCTGCATCAAAGGTGTGGCTTGATCTCAGGTCTATCTGGCTTCAAAACTAGCTCTCTATCCACTATACCTCATTTCTTCTCATGCCAATCTTTGCCCAGTACATTTCTCTCTTCTGTCACACACAGTGCAGTGTGGTATAGCTGAAAGAGAATACTAGCAGTCAGGAGACCTATGGCTTTCTCACAGCTCTCTCCCTCCCTCACTGTGTGATCAGAGACAAGTCCTTTCTTCTCTCTGGGCCTCAGTTTCCCCAGATTTCAAAAGAGGGGGCTAGACAAGGTGATCTTAAAAGTACCTTCTAGGGGCAGCTAGGTGGCGCAGTGGATAGAGCACCGGCCTTGGAGTCAGGAGTACCTGAGTTCAAATCCGGCCTCAGACACTTAACACTGACTAGCTGTGTGACCCTGGGCAAGTCACTTTACCCTCATTGCCTCACTAAAAAAAAAGTACCTTCTAGCTCTTTAAAAAAAAAAAAACTCTTCTGGGGCAGTTAGGTGGCACAGTGGATAAAGCACCAGCCCTGGATTGAGGAAGACCTGAGTTCAAATCTGGCCTCAGACACTTAACACTAGCTGTGTGACTCTGGGAAAGTCACTTAACCCTTATTGCCCTGAAAAAAAAAGAAAGAAAAACCCCAATTTCTATGATTAAAATGGATTCCAGGATCTGAATATTTCTTGGTAAGAGCCTTTTTCTTTCTCCTCCTAGTTGGTTGGGCCTGTTTTCGTATTCATTTCAGTTACATTGGAGTTACATTCATTACATTGGAGGTTCAAGTGATGGTTTATTTAATATTAGCCTTTGGCCTAAAGGTTGGGATTCTGACACGGAAGTTATGTATTTGGTGACCATGCAGGCCAGAGCTTCATATCCATGTACTACCTTCCCCTTGACACCCCCAACATAATCTCCTAAATGTATGAGCTTAGTAGATGTTTAAAAATCTCCCTCCTTCCCTCCCTCCCTCCCTCCCTCCCTTCCTCCCTTTTTTCCCTTCTTTCTTTTACTTCCTTTTCCCCTTCCTTCCTTCTTTTCCTTCTTTCTTTCCCTCTTTACTTCCTTTTCTTCCTTCCTTTCTTTTTTCTTCCCTCCCTCCCTTTCTTCCTTTCTTTTCCCCTTTTTCCCCTTCCTTCCTTCTTTTCCTTCTTTCCTTCCTTCCTTCTTTTTCTCTTCCCTTCCTCCCTCCCTTCCTTTCTTTTCCCCTTCTTTCCTTTACTTCCCTTTTCCCTTCCTTCCTTTCCTTCCTTTCTTCTTTCCCTCTTTCCTTCCTTCCTTTCTTTTTCTCTTCCCTCCCTCCCTCCTTTCCTTCCTTCCTTTCTTTCTTCCTTCTTTTCCTTCCTCCTTCCCTCCCTATGTGCCAAGGGGGGTTACTCTAGAGAGTAAGGATGACTTGGTACCAACCCAGTTCCACCCCAGGAGAAACAGTTGAAAGAATTCATTCTGCCAATAGAAGGTCACTGTTGTCCCCAATGGATAACACATCCCTTTCACTTTTAAGCCAGACCTTGAAAAGAGACATTAGTTCTATGGAATGCAGATGGGAAAGTGGGGCCAGTGCTTACTCACAAGTTAAATAAGAGAATGTGATCTGTGCCAAAAGAATGAAACCGAAATGGAAATCAAGAATTCTTTGTGTAAGAGTGGCAAGAACAAAGGAGACCGACATTGATATGGACACCTGCTGCCACAGGCATTCTGGCCTAGTCTCACAGGAGCCTTGGGGCGAGATCATCTAGTCAGAACCTCTCATTTTATAAAGGAGGAAACAGGGGCCCAAAGGAGTGAAGTGACTTGCCCAAGGTCACGTGGCTGAGGAAGGCTATAGCCAGGATTCAAATTTATGTCCTCTGATTCCAATTTCAGTACGCTTACCTCTGTTCCACACAGGTAAACCATCTCTCCCGGGACATCACAACCTTGGCAAATGTCTTGGTATATATTCCATAGATGGCCCACCCCACACAGTGGATGTCACAGAGAATATGAGTACTGGAGAAGAACAAAATAAAGAAACACATGTTGATGAAGAAGGTAGATGCATAGGGGAATAAGGTGGTGGTTTGGGATGTTTTTAAAACTTTGCTCTTTTGTCAAATATTTCAGAAAATTATTTTCTTTTAAAAATGGATCAAAGAGGTGACAGCTAGGTGGCTCAGTGGATAGAGCCCTGGACCTGAATTCAGGAGGACCTGAGTTTAAATCCAGCCTCAGACACTTGACAGTTACTAGCTGTGTGACCCTGGACAAGTCACTTAACCCTCATTGCCCTGAAAAAAATAAAATAAAATAAAAAATTTTCGAATGGACCATAGGAGAATTGGGGAAGAAGTCAAAATGACTATCATTTTGGGCTTCCACAAAAGAAATGGGGGGGTGCTTAATTCTCCAGCTCTTCAATTTATATCCTTATCCCAGTAGGATCCCCTGTCACATAGCCCTGTTCAGGATCAGTTACAGTGTATGTAGGGATCAGGGGAAGCTGGGGTAGGTTAGGGCAGATGTATTTTATCCATTCTTGGCACATCTTCCAACTCTGCATTCCTTGTCTCATGCCCCTCCAGAAAATCCCAATAAGAAAAAGGCAGCTAAGTATCACAGTGGATAGAGTGTTGGATTTGAAGTCAGGAAGTCCTGAGTTCAAATCTGTATTCAGACACTCATGAGCTATGTGACTCTGGGCAAGTCACTAACTTTTCTGTGGCTCAGTTTCCTCATCTGTGAAATGGAGATCATTATAGTGCCTACCTTCCAGGGTTGTTGTGGGGATCGAGTGGAGATTTTCAATTATTATTGAAAAGTGTTGTAGAAACCTTAAAGCACTATATAAATGCTAGCTAGTGTTTTTGTTATAAGAAGAGATTGTAAAATTAGCATCCTTTCTACACTGTCTTGTAGCTCAGTATGCAACTTCATATGCCTAGTCACAAAGGGATTTTCCCAACCCCAAAGGAACCATCTCATTTCAAGTAGGGGTTCAGAGTGGAGAGGGGTCACCTCAATCTATCCCACAAATGTTTTTTGTGTGTGACTCATCCCAGGCCCACGAGCAATCCACAGCTACAACGACACAAAGTTATACAGAGAACCACTTACCCCAGGATCATGATGCTAGTCAGATATGAAATCTAGTTGTTGGGATTTTTTATTATTATTAGCAGGAATACAAGCATTGTTCAACATTAGCATCACAATTAGCATAGCTAGTCTTATTAATAATAGAAGTTACAAAAATGACATGATAGTCTCAGTAGATGCAGAAAGCTCTTTAGCAAAATACAGCGTTCGTTTGTGTTAAGAATTCGAGGAAGTAAAGAGATGGAATGACCTTTTCATAATATGATCGAAAAGATTTAATTAAAGCTAAGACCTATCATTATTCGTAAAGGAGAAATTCTGGAAGCTTTTCAGGGGTGGTCAGGGGTGAAGCAAGGATATTCACAATCTCCTTTTTTGACTATACTAAAAATGTCAGCTGTGTCAATAAGACAGGAAAATTAAATTAAGGGAATGAGCATTGCCAATGAAGGGGAAATACTATCTCTTTCTGTGGATAATCTCAACCAGCTACTTCTGCATTTTTATGGATAATATTAACGAGCCAATCACAATAAACAAGTATTAATTAGGTGTTTACTATATATGCCAAGCACTGGACTAGAAACTGGAGATACAAAAAGAAAAGCAAATCAGCCCCTGTACCTACATTCTGTATCAGGGGAAACAATACATACAATGACAACAAGGACAACGAGGAGGATGATAATAGTAGCAGCAGCAGCAGTAGTAGCAGTAGCAAAAAATACATTGTGCTTTAAGGTTTGCAGACTATTTTATATCTATAATTTCTCATACAAGGAAAGTAAAAGTACACCTGTTAGCCAGGTGCATCAAGAAAGGCCTCGTTTAGGGGCTGACCCTTGAGCTTAGCTTTGAAGGGAGCTAAGAATTCAAGAGGGAGATATGAGAGAGTTATGCATTTTGTGGAGGTGCCTTGAAAAGGTCCAGAGATGGGAGATGAGATGTTGTATTAGAAGAAAAGCCTGTAGTCCAGTTTGACCAGAGTATATAGTGCATGAAGGAAAGTAAGGTCTAGTAGCCCTGGAAATGTAGGCTGGAGCCTTATTATGAGTGGCTTTAAATTCCAAATGGAGGAGTTGGTATTTGACCCTGGAGGCAATAGGGAGCCCCTGGAACGCTTGAGAAACAGAGCGACGAGGTCAAACCTGTGATTTATGAATGTCCCTTTGGCAGCAATGTGGACTAGAGAAGGCAGGGGTTGGTAGTAAGGAGTCTGATTAGGAGGCTATTATATAGGTGAGAGAAGATAAAGGTCTGAACTAGAATGATGGTTATGAGTAGAAAAGAAAAAGATGAGAGCAATGTTAAGAAGACAGAATAAAGAAAACTTAGCAAATAATTGGGAGGCCACATTGGTCAGTAAAAAGAGCATTGGATTTTGAATCAGAGGATCTGGGTTCAGATCCCACCTCTGATATGTTTTACCTGTGTTACATGGCCCAGCATTATACTTACCATACCTGGATCTCACTTTCCTCATCTTTAAAATAAGGCTTTTGGACTAAATGACCTTTGAGATGCCTTCTAATTCTACATCTATGATCTGAGTATTGGATATGGAGAATTTAAGAAAGAAAAGAGTTAAGTATTAATCCCAGTTTGTGAATGTAGGTACCTAGAAAGACAGGTATAGAACATATTGACAGAAATTATATGAGAATCTTCTTAGAAAACCCTAGGAAATAACCCCCTCTCAAATGCAATCAACAAAACAGCTTCAGCAAAGGGGACGACACAGAATAAGTTCACAAAATCATTAGCATTTCTGTAGAGTATTAACAAACCACGAGGAAAAGCTAGAAAGAGAAATTTCACTTTAAATAACATTGAACTGCATTAAATATCTGGGAAACAACTTTCCTAGACACACACAGGATTTAAATAACTACAAAACAATTTCTATAAAAATTAAGGAAGGGGGGCAGCTAGGTGGTGCAGTGGATAAAGCACCAACCCTGGATTCAGGAGGATGTGAGTTCAAATCCAACCTCAGACACTTGACGCTTACTAGCTGGGTGACCCTGGCCAAGTCACAACCCTTATTGCCCCGCCAAAAAAAAAGTAAGGAAGACATAAATGAGTGGAAAGATGTTCAGTGTCCGAGACTGGGCCATGTCAGTATATGAAAAATGATTATACAATTCAAATTAGGCCATAGATTCATCGCTATCCCAATCAAATTGTCAAGGGATTCTTTAAAGGAAGAGACAAAATAATTATAAAATCTATATATATTTTAAAATTCTATTATTATAACAGAAAAATCTCTCTTCCACAATTCAGATATTCACATATTTCAAGATGGCTAGTGTGCTTCCCATGTCCCTAGAAAGTCTTCCCTTCCCCATGTTGAACATCCCCAACTCCTTAAACCACTTTTATATGGCATGAACTGGAATCTCTTCCGCATGCTGTTTGTCTGCCCTCCCAACCTCCAGCACATACTTTACAGGTTTGAAATATCCTTCCCAAACTCTGGCGCCCAGAACTGAACGGGGGACTCAGAATGTGATCTAAACAGGACATACGACTGCAAGACTGTCGTCACCAATCCTCGACATTATACGTCTTTATGCAGCCCGAGAACAGGTTTGAGCCTTTTTGTCTGTCCTATCATATCACATCACATTAAGGTTATGGGCTACTTAGGTCCCCCAAATTCAGACAAACTGCTGCCTGATCATGTCTCTCCCATTTTAGGTTTGTGAAGTTGATTTTTTGAACTGCTGTCACCCCCACATTAATGACTTTGTCCTTGTTACTACCATGAATTAATCAATGAGCTAAAACTGGATGAAGATACAAGAGTTTAGGTGCAGAAAAGGTCCTTTTTCCTTGTTTAGATGTAAGTCACTGATTATGCTTGAAGAGCTGGGCCCTTATATAGGATCTCAAATAGGATCTTCTTCAGTGCCTGTTTCACTTCCTGGTTCCTCAGACTATAGATAACAGGGTTCAACATGGGAATGACCATTGTATAAAAGATGGAGACCACTTGGTCCTGATTTGGGGCAGAGTTGGAAGTGGGCCGTAAATATATGAATATAAGTGTCCCGTAAAACAGGCCGACAGTAGTCATGTGGGAGGCGCAGGTGGAAAAAGCTTTGCGTTTGCCTTCAGCTAGACGGATTCTCATGATGGCACTGATGATGAATGTGTAGGAGACCACAATCACAAGGAGTGAACTCATCTGGATGAAGGCCCCAAAGGCAAAGACCAGGATATTACAGAGCCGGGTGTCAGAGCAGGACAGGGCCAGCAGCGGGCGGATGTCACAGAAGAAGCTCTTGACCACGTTGGCCTTGCAGAAGGAGAGCCGTGAGATGGAACTCGTCACTGTTAGGGAATTGATGATCCCAGCAGTATAGCAAGCAACCACAAAAGAAGTACAGGCCCTAGAGGACATGAGGACAGGGTAAAGCAGTGGTTTACAGATGGCGACGTAGCGGTCATAAGCCATGGAGGCCAAGAGGTAAAGTTCTGCTGAGGCCAGGACAATGAACAAGCCCAACTGTGTCATACATCCAGACCAAAAAATCATTTTGTTCCCTGACAGCAAATCCCCCAGCATTCTGGGGGCTGTGACTGAAGAGTAGCAGGAGTCAAGAAAGGAAAGATGGCTGAGAAAGAAGTACATGGGGGTATGGAGCTTGGGATAGATCCTGATGAGAAAGATGAGGCCCAGGTTGCCCACCAAGGTCACAGTGTACATGAGCAAGAAGAGAGCAAACAGGAGTTTCTGCTGCTCAGGGTCTTCTGAAATCCCCCACAGTACAAACTCACTCACTGCAGTTTCATTGCCATCTTCCTTGAGGCTAGGCTGCATTATCTAAGAGAAGAGAGCCCAAGAAATCATCAGCAGTGTTTTTTTGCTGCCCAACTTCTCATACTCCTCCTCACCACGTACCCAGTACTCCACTCCAACTGGACTATCCACCATCCAGGAGAGGCAGCAAAGTATAGATGAAAGGGCATTGATTCTAGAATCAAAAGACCTGGGTTCTGGGGGCAGCCCGGTGGAGCAGTAGATAAAGCACTGGCCCTAAATTCAGGAGGACCTGAGTTCAAATCTGAACTCAGACACTTGACACTTACTAGCTGTGTGACCCTGGGCAAGTCACTTAACCCTTATTGTCCTGCCAAAAAAATTTTTTTTTAAAAGACCGGGATTCAAATTCCACTGTGTGATTTGGAGCAAGTCAGTTAATCTCCCTGGACCCCAGTTTCCTCTTCTATAAAATGAGGAGGCTGGATACTCCTGGGGTCCCTTCTAGCTATAGATGTAGGATCCTACATGTGACATAGGGCAAGACACTTCCCTGCCATGGGCCTCAGTTTCTTAGGATAGGGCTCAGCTAGATGCCCTCTGAGGTTCTTTCTAGCTCTAGAGATCCAATATCATGATCTCTGGTTTCTCAGTTTCTTCATCTGTAAAATGAAGGGCTTAGACTACAGGGCCTCTGAGGTCCCTTCTAGCTATAAATCTAGGATCTGATATATGACCTCGGCAAGTCACTTTCCCTCCATGGGTCTCAGTTTCCTCCTCTGTAAAATGATGGCCTCTAAGGTTCCTTTCAACTCTGGGATCTATGATCCTATGTATGACCTTGGACAAGTCACCTCTCCTGGCTGGGCCTTAGTTTCTTCCTCTATAAAATATGGTGGTCGAACTAGACAGTCTCTGGAAGCCCTTCTAGCCCTAAATCTAGAATCCCGCGATCCATTCTTTGTGTAAGTCCCACTTTCCTTTTAAAAAATCTTTTAAAAAATTTAACCACTTTCATTTTTCTGCTTTTTCTTTCTCTCTGAGTTTCACATCTTCTTTTAGCCACCCAGAACACCCAGAACTTTCTTGGGCACTTCAGATCTCAGTGAAAAGAACCTCAGGATTTGGTTCCTGATCTGCCTGTGATTTTCCCTTTTTTAGCAGCATCACTACCTCTGAGGTTAAGAAGGCCCATTGAGAGTTCTGTCCTTTTGAAGAATAACCTGCCCCACCCCCACCCCTACACATGCACACATACTATGTACCTTACTCTCCAGGAGTCCACTATTCCCACGGCAGATGTCTGGCCCATACTCTACCTTCCCATTGGCTTGCTCCATTTGGTGGTCAAAACATCACCACATGGTACTATTTGGTAGGCCATGAGCTCAATTGTGCCTCAGTTTCTTCCTAATAGCAGCAGGAAGGGAGCTGGAATTTGGGATAGAATTACCCAATCAGTAGTTGAGAGGCAGTATGAAACACTGGACTGGACACTGCTTTGGGATTCAGAGGACCTGGGTTCAAGTCACTTACTACCTATATCACCCTGCACGTATCTCTTTCCCCCCATGGACCTCAGCTTTCTTCTCTGTAAAATGAGAGAGACAGACTAGATAGATTCCTTTAAGGTCTAGAGCTCTGGTATCATGATCTTAAGTCCCTGTTTCCTACCTCTACACCTTTGTTCATCCCTTTTCCTCTGCCTCCTTACTTCTCCTACCTTTTAAAATTCTACTTATTCTTAAAGACATGTTCAAATGTCATCCCCGCACACTCACATCTCTCTTCCTCCCACCACCCTCATCCAGAACGAATTTCTTTTTTCTTGACACTTTGTTATCTCTTTTTTGCTCTGCCTATCATTTACTCTGCATTATTGTCACCGTGTGGTTTATTGGACTGGATTTGCCACCAGGCTGTCTGATATCTTGAGCCATGTGACTGGGCAGGGTACCTTACTATGCCTCAGTTTCCTCATCTCTTCAATGGGTATTATAGCATTCACATTGCCTATTTCACAGTCATTATGAAGCAAGTACTTAAGAAACATTAAGTACATGAAAACTATGATTAGTGTTGTAGAGAAATATATATTTGTTGATGTGTGATATCTACCTATCCTGGGGCCCCTCTCCCCTTCCCCCCTCTCCCTTCCTCTCCCTCCCTCCCACTCTTTCTGTCTTCTCTCTCATATCATCTCACATGAGTGTAATTCTTATCTCCATGTTGAAGATTCCCAGATCTGGTTTTCTGTGTAATCATAAGTATTTTATTTTATTCATCTACAAACGTTCTTCTGTGAAGGGGGACATAGTCTTCACCAGACTTCTAGAGGGATCTAGGACCCCCAAACAGGTTACCCCCACAAAGAATTTATTTATAGATAAGCAAACAGAGACCAAAGACGTCATTTGACTTACCCAAAGAGGCAGAACTAGCACCCAGATCTCCTCCTTCCAACCCAGAGGTCTCACTCCTATACCATTCCATCTAGATAAATGAATCATATCAGTCTGGCTCAGCTCATGAAAGCACGGACTTATTTCTACGTGGGGCTCAAATAGTTATTCGTCCTTTGTTCCCAAAAAAGGCCATGGCATCAGGGTGATGTCATGACTTGCACTAAATTGGATTTAAGTGAGGGAGGGCTGTGCAAGGTCACCAACCTCACTCTCTCCTCCAGAGCCATCTGGATCCAGTGGCAAGATATGTATGAGGATAACTAGAGATGGCCTGGGATGTTTGAGGCAATTGGGGTTAAGTGACTTGCCCAGGATCACACAGTCAGGTCTTCCCAACTTCAGGGCCAGTGCTGTATCCACTGCACCACCTAGCTGCCCCCACCTGGGGCTCAAATACTCCTCCTTCAAAAGTGAAAAAGTCAGTCTCACCAGTTATCTGGTAGGGTTGGGATTCCATGAACAATTTCACTGAATTTCACTTTCTAAAAAGTTGATACTTGCTCATACACAGACACGTGGTTGTTCAGGCATTCAGTTGCAGCTTCAAAACCCTCCTTTGATGCTTTCTTACTCTATGGCCTTGGGCTTGTTACTTTGATGTGGAAGGAGCATTTAATTTAGAATTAATAGACTAGTGTTTGAACTCTAGCTCTGCCACTTATAATCTGTGTGACCTTAGATAAGTCACTTCATCTATCTTGCCCTCTTTGCCTCAGTTAGCTCATCTGCAAAATAAATTGAGAGGGTTGAACTAAGAGTATCTCTGAGTTCCTTCTTTCACTAATCCTGTGACCTCTATTACCCCCAGTTTCCTACTCTGGATTGCTCTGCATCCTAGTAAAAATGGGAATATTGTGCTCCCTTCCTTACAGGTTGGTTGTGCAGAAAGAATTTTGAAAATATGGCAAAAATCTGGCTTTCAAGTCAGAGGCTCAGGGTACAAATCTGATACATCTGTTCCTCATTCCTATGTGATACCACCTCTAAGGGGTTCAGTTTCTTCACCAGAAAAGGAAGACTCTGTACTACATGACCCTGAAGGACCTTTTCATCTTGAAAGCCTATGAAATAACAATAAAAACAGTCAAAGGTACCTTTTCTAATGGCCTTGAATTTTCAGAGGATTTCCTGTAAATTCTCAGCAAAGAGAATTACAAGGGAGAGGATACCCCCTTGTGAAATCATTTCTAAAAGCTGTGTAGGAGTTCAGAGGTCAAAGGGTCCTTTAGTGAGTATCTTGTCCAAACCCCTGATTTCAGAACAGAGCCAATGGAGGTCCAGTGAAGGGAAGTAACTTAGTGCCCAAGGTTACATAGGCAGTAAGTGTCAGAGGGGAGCTTTGAACCCAAGTCCACTGATTCTAGAATCTGTGTTCTTTCCACTAGATAGATCACAGTGACTTCTATCTCTGTCAGACATTCAGTTCACAGATGAAAAATACCAGCCCACTTACCGAGAATCTCTGGGAGTATTCCAAGGCAGAGTTCTTTAAAGAAAGTAAAAGTTATCAAGTTGTATAAATAGAAGATGCTCGATATGAAATGCTCGTTGAATTAATGAATGAAATAATGAATGAAAGAACAAAGAAGATACAAAACTGAAAGCTTTGGAAGCAAGTCTCAATTCTGAAAGATTCTTCTCTGGCTCAGTTTATACAATATGTAGATGTGTGTGTGTGTGTGTGTGTATTTATGTATGTATGCATGCATAGGGAGGAAGTAGGGAGGGCTCAAGCATGTGTCCCTGTGTGTTCATGTGTGTGTTTGATTTCATGGGGAGAATGTGTTGACAACTTTCCCTTTTGTCCTTTGGTGTTGGCAGAGGGAAACTTGTCCCTGATGTCTTCAGTTGGGAGTCTGGGGCTGCTGAGGGAGAACCCAATTGTGTCAGGCTTGGTCTCTTTGGATTAAAAGTTAATTGCCTTGAAATGGACCAATAACAAAAAAGAGGGAGGATTTTTTTTATTTCTCCCTTCAAAGAGGCCCAAAGCCAGAAGGCTTCTGGGTGTTTTCTACCTACTCCTGCACAGCAGGGAATTCATCATGTCCAGAAAGGCTTTGGTTTCTGGGGGCATTCCACCCTCCATACCTTCATTAGTTGCTGGTGACAAATCCATTCTCTGGTGGCCAATCTGATGGTGATGAACCTCTCCATAGGCTTCTGGACTTAGCTAAGACAGACATAGGGACACTGACAGCCTTACTCAAAGCCTTGACAGTTTGGCTGGAGTCCAATACCACTTCTATACTTTGGAGAAGCACTATTAGAATTTCAACAACAATACACATAAGTTGGAAAAATGCAGGATCCAGGAACTCTTAGATAAATATATGGACAGGGGGCAGCTAGATGTTGCAGTGGATAAAGCACAGGCCCTGGATTCAGGAGGACCTGAGTTCAAATTTGACCTCAGATACTTGACACTTACTAGCTGTGTGACCCTGGACAAGTCACTTAACCCTCATTGCCCCACCAAAAATAAATGAATGAATGAATGAATATACGGATAATAAATTCATAAGAGGTGACTAAGGAGAGTTAAGAATATTCTAGTGTAAGCATATGAGGCAAAGCCCATTTCAGACTTTGCTCATTTCAGACCCTGAATGGCCACCAAGAGTATTACATTCAGAGACTATAAGGGATACAAAATTTTGAGTGGCCCATTCACAGCTTGTAAAGGGTGTGAAACCTTGTTTGGCTTATACCCCAGTGGCCTATTCACCAATTATGAAGGGTGTGAAACTGGTGAGGGGCCCATTCACAGCTTGTTAAAGAAGTGTAAAGACATAGTCACACTGATTCCTTTAAGAGGCAAGTAGAATCTACTTTATGAAAAGAGGACTGGACCTAGAATCAGGAAGACCTGAGTTCAAAACTGGCCTCAAACTGGCTCTGTGACTGTAGGCTGGAAAGTCACTTACCCCCCATCTGCCTCAGTTTCCTCAACTGTAAAATGGGGATAATAATAACACCTACTAGGGGCAGCTAGATGGTGCAGTGGATAAAGTACCAGCCCTGGATTCAGGAGGACCTGAGTTCAAATCCAGCCACAGACACTTGATACTTACTAGCTGTATGACCCTGGGCAAGTCACTTAACCCTCATTGCCCTGCAAAACAACAACAAGATAATAGCACCTACCTCTCAGAGTTGTTGTGAGGATCAAACGATAGATATTTCTATATCTATATCCTCTCCCACAAATATACAGAGAATCAGTAGGAAGGGTAGGCCTACCCATAGAATACCCTAGTGGAGAGGCAAACATATAAGGAACACGAGGAGCCTAGATAGCTCACACCTCCAGCACTACTGTCTGATTTTCTCATGGTATCTTCACACTGTTACCCCTGGGCATAGTGTCTATGGCTGGGAATGTCACTCAGATGGACTCCCTAGGCCTACTCTTCTCTGTAGTACAACTCTGGAAGAGTCACAAAAGAAAAGGCTGAAGAGTGATGCCTTCTGATGAGCTAGATTCTACCTCCATAACTATTTATACACACACACACACACACACTCTCTCTCTCTCTCTCTCTCTCTCTCTCTCTCTCTCTCTCTCACTCTCTCTCACTCTCACTCACTCTCACTCATCAAGGATGTGTATTTGTGGGAAAGTTTATCCTAGGTTTTTGTGGGTGGAGGTGAATTTTCTTTCTATTCTTCCTACTATTATATTTTCATATGTACTTTTGCTTTGAGTTAATTTTGTCAACTGGCTGATGAAGCTCAAAACCATAGAGTACCTTAAACCTGAAGTCGTTGAGTCATTTCAGTCATGTCCAACCTTTGTGACCCCGTTTGAGGTTTTCTTGACAAAGACACTGGAGTGGTTTGTCATTTCGTTCTCCAGCTCATTTTACCCGTGAGGAAACTGAGGCAAACAGGGCTAAGTGACTTGCCCAATGTTACATAGCTAGTAAGTGTCTGAGGCCAGATTTGAACTTAGGTCTTCCTGACTCCAGGCCCAGCTCTCTAGCTGGCCTAAACCTGGAGTAGTCATCCCCTAGGATAGTCAGTGCAGCCTATAGCACTTCAGAATGTTGCCCAAACCACATCAAAATGCCATGGGAACGATTTAACAAAATAAATAAAGATACAATGGAATGTAGATAATGGTAATACATGATTTTTCTAAATCAATATGTACCCTTAGGGATCCTTATGTACTGTTTAGTGGCCCCAATTTCTATTTGAATTTGATACTACTGCCCTAGGAGACTCAATTCCCAAGTGAAAGTAGGGGGAAAGTAGCCCCCCCCCCCAACTAGGAACATATCTCATCCCCTGAAGCCAGGGGCCTATAGCCCAATTTCCAGGTTCTTCCTTAAATGATTCCATGGTATCCCTATCAGACAGAATTGGGGGTTTGATGAACCATGGGCCTAACTCATTGTGGCATTTCCAATGTTCTTATTCAAATAGTAGGATGAAATTAAGGCATTCCAAAGCAGGCAAATTCTGTGCACTTCTTAGAACACAGGATGTCAGAGCTGGATGAGAGCTTTGGGCCCATCTAATCCAATACTCTCATTTGTCAGAAGCCCAGAGAGGGTAAGAGACCTAGAATATTCCTACAACATTGAAGGGCTAGACTGGAAGAGCTCTCAGAGAGCTGTCTTGTTCAAGTGCCTCATTTTAAAATGGGGGGAAAGTCCCAGAGGAGGCAAGGGACTAACCTTAGACTACACAGCCTACCTGTGGCAGAACCAGGCTCTCACCTCAGACCTAAGCTCTAAGCTACATGACTATTTTTATTTATTTTTATTTTTTTGCTGGGTAATGAGGGTTAAGTGACTTGCCCAGGGTCATACAGCTAGTAAGTGTCAAGTGTCTCAGGCCGGATTTGAATGCAGGTACTCCTGAATCCAGGGCTGGTGCTTTATCCACTGCGCCACCTAGCTGCCCCCTACATGACTATTTTTAAAGCTTTTTTGCTTTAAAAATTCTTTTGGAAAACTTCATGCCCAAACTATTTTTTAAAGTTGGAGTGATGCTGGTTTTTTCTTTTTATACCAGTCATCCCTTGATCCAGTTTCTTCCCTCATTGAACCCTCTCTTGTAACAAATCATAACAGTGGAGCAAAGTAAGCCAACAAAATGAGCACATTTGACAGTATGTGCAACTTTACACTCAATTAGTCTCCCTCATCTCTCTCCTGAGCCCCGATCCCACATCACGAACTACTACCTAGCCATCACCATGAGGATGATGTATAAGCATCTCAAATTCAATATGTCCAAAATCGACCGTACTCCCTTTCTCCCTAAACTACCACTTTTCCTAACTTTGTCATATCTGTTGAATCTAATACCATCTTTACAGGCACCCGGGCTCACAAATGTGGAGCCATCCTCAACTCTTTACTGTCCTGCATTCTCTATATCAAGCAGTTGTCAATTCTACCTTAACATCTCTATAATTACACAGTCATCATCAGAGTTCAGACCCCCATCACCTCTCACCTAGACACCAGTAATCACCTACTAATTGGGTTCTCTGCTTCTACTCCTTCCCCCCTCCAATCTATCTTCCACTCACCTGACAAATTGATATTCCTAAAGTACAGGCCTCAACATGTTAATCTTCCACTCAAGAAGCTTTAATGGCCCCTTATGGTCTCTAGGGAAAGAAAAAACATAATTTTTCTCTTTGTTATATAAAGCCCTTCATGGTCTGGCTATATTAAAACCATATTTTAAAATGTTTTAATTTTTAAATTTTTTTTCCGATGAACAAATATTTATTTTTTCCCTCCCCCTCCCAAGTGAACAAAAATAAAAATATGCATAGGCAAATGAAGGAAATTTTCTCATTGGTCACATTCCAAAATGCCTGTCTTTTCATGCATCTTGAGTTCATACTCTGGACTCATGGTTTGTTATTTCCTTGATCAGAGTTCTCAAGTCTTTCTTTGAACTGTTGTTGCCACTGTATACATTGTTTTCCCACTTAGTTCTGTTGCTACCTTCTGCACAAGGAATTTCCTGAAAACTCCCCCCTTATGAATTCAGTGTTCTTCTCAATGTTGGATTTGCCTTTAATTTATTTTATATTTATTTAACAATATGCATGTTGTCTCTCCCCAGTAGAAGGTAAAATCCTTGAGGGCAGGGATATATAAGAAGGACTATCCAGTTTGAGGTGTTGGAAGTCTGCCATTTTCCCTGGCTAATAGTGCAGAGGAGAGGAAGGTTGTAAATGAAGGAAAGGGTCAGGTTAAGGAGGTCTTTGAATGCCAAATACATGTCTTTCTATTTGCTGCTGGAGATAATAGGAAGCCTGTAAAGTTCTTTGAACAAGCAGATAACATGATCAGCCATTGGGTGGAGATTGGATTGGAGTTGGGAGAGATGAGGCTGGCAGAGTCATCAACAGACTATTGCAGTAGGCCAGGTTTGAGATGATAGGGCCTTACCAGATTGGTAACAGCGTTATAGGGGCAGCTAGGTAGAGTGGGGCAGCTGGGTGGTGCAGTGGATAGAGCCCCGGCCCTGGATTCAGGAGGACCTGAGTTCAAATTTGGCCTCAGATACTTGACATTTACTAGCTGTGTGACCCTGGGCAAGTCACGTAACCCCAATTGCCTCACCAAGAAAAACCCCCAAAAAACAAAAAACAGTGTTAGAGGAGAAAAGGGGGCATATTTGGGAGCTGTTATGAGGGCAAAATTGAGGCCTCTGCAATAGATTAGGTGAGGATTTGAGAATGACGTCAAGGTTTTGAGCCTGGATGACTGGGAACATTGGTGTAGCCCTCTACAGTGTGAACCTGAACAAGAGTTGTGTTACTATGAGTGGAAAGAAGGGAACTATTTGAGAATTGTTGTTAAGGTAGAATCAACAAGGTTTGGCAATGGAGACTCTTGAGCAGATCATTGGCCTAGTCATAGCTGTGACTTAGGAAGATTCTTTTGGAAGCTATATGGCAGCTGGATGGGAAAAGGAAGAAATTGGAAGGCAGGAGCCTAACTAGGGTCTTCTTATAAGAGGTGATGGGCACCTGAACTGGAATGGTAGTCATGTGAACAGAGCAGGGAAAGACTTGGCAATTGATTAGACATGGGAGATGAAAGAAAGGGAAGAGTTGAGGCAGACAGTGAGGCTGCAAACCCGTGTGACAAAGAATGTTAATGACTGTAGAAGAAATAAAGAAGTTTGGAGGAGGGGAGAGTTGGGGGGGGGAGAGATAATTAATCTGTTCAAGTCAAATTGCAAGGGGTTGAAAAGCAAGTGGGAGGAAAGTGGAGGAAATGAATGTAGACAGCTTTTTCTAGGAATTTGTGAAAGGGAAGAGGGAGATAGGATGATATCTTACCAATTCAACCAATACTTTTGCTAACCGGCTGCTAGTTAGGCGATGCCTCGCCTATCAAAGGGCCTTGAAATGGTGATATTGGTGGGAAGCATGTTGGTCCATTTCCCTCAGTCATCACCATTGTGTCCATTGTGTCCATTGGCACACACCAATGTTGGATCCAGCCTGGCCCCAGGTAAGGGGTGGCATAGGGCCAGAGCCCTGCATTGATATGTGAAGGGGTAAGCACAGAACAGAGTGGGAGTTTGGCCAGACTGAGCAGAAGCACGTCCAGATTGTCTCACCGCACCCACCCATCTCCATATCAGGAAGGATATAATGGCGGAAGGCAGGCTGCTGGGCTGGGTGGTGTTCTACTTTTTTCCCAGGAACATCCCAAGCACCTGTCTCATTCTCCTACTTGTTAAGAGATCCAGAACAGGGGGAAAAATGCAGATTCTCCTGAGATGGGAACTTATGGTGCACCTCTCCTAGCCTGTCCCTCAGAAGCAGTAGTCACCCCTCTATCACAGAGGGATCATGGGCTACCAAGGTCAGACAAGGCAGAGAAAAATGGATTGCAGGGGCTTTACCTGGAGCTAGCCAATTGGAAGAAAGGCAGCCTCATGCTCTCTACCTACCCTGTGCTCAGGTAGCCTCTTGTCCCCCTATATGGAGGCTTAAAGACTTTTCACATTTGAAGGCCCTCATCCCAGCCTCATCCACCCTCTGTAGATTGGCCATCTGATTGGACAATGAGCATTTCATATTTCTTATCTACTTCTGTTTTCCTGTCTGGATAATTAGGGTGAATTCTTTAAAATTATTGTGGATCTCATTTAGGAGGCACTTCAATGTTCTAGGGTTTGAGATAATCAGCACAATCTGGTGCAGTGGGAAGTAGGCTGAACTAGCAGTCAGAAATCCCACCCCTCATGCTTTTTATATGTGTGACCTTAGACGAGTCACTTCCCCTCCCTGGACTTCAGTTTCCTCCTCTGTAAAATGAGGAAGTTGGACTCAATGGTCTCTAAGATCCCTTCCAGGTTTCAAGCTATGATCCTTTGATCTGCAAACAGGAACATCTGGAGGACTCACTGTATAAGGAATCATCCATTGACTTGCCTCTGCAATAGATTTCTTCTATGACAGTGGCACATGTCTCCCCGTTTTATGTCTCACTTGATATTAATATTCACAGGATTGTCACAAAAGGTTCTCTATCTTTTTATATCTTTCAAGAAGTCTTTTCTAGGGGCAGCTAGGTGGTGCAGTGGATAAAGCACCGGC
The DNA here is from genome assembly GCF_019393635.1 of Dromiciops gliroides. Lineage (NCBI taxonomy): Eukaryota > Metazoa > Chordata > Mammalia > Microbiotheria > Microbiotheriidae > Dromiciops > Dromiciops gliroides. The sequence goes on from NC_057867.1 coordinate 46,974,085, forward strand.
CCTGGATTCAGGAGTACCTGAGTTCAAATCCGGCCTCAGATACTTACTAGCTGTGTGACCCTGGGCAAGTCACTTAACCCCCATAGCCCAGCAAAAAAAACAAACAAAAAAAAGAAGTCTTTTCTAATTTTGACATACGCTAGGAAACTTTGTTAGAGTAGGGCCATTAAGGCAGCATTTTGGGTCCTCTGGATGGAATGTTCTTTTAGTCAACAAACAATCAGCACCATTGAATCTTGTATTCACTACATCATTCAGTCAATGCCATGATGGGAAAAAAAAATAAACAAACACTCATTAAGTAGCTCAGATGTGTCTTCAGCTTGCTAGATGCTGGGGATATAATAACGAAAATGAAACCCTCCCTGCTTTTCAAGAGTTTATATTCTAATGGGGGAGGGGAGGATGGAATATAGAAATACATTATGTTATATATTCATATATCATAGATTAATAGATCAATTTATAGATCAATATAATTAATATATTAATCATAGAGAAATGTTATATATAGCATATAATATAATGTTATATATTAAATACACAATATATTCTATAATATATGTGATGTATATAGAGCTATAGAAATACATACAGTGTACAGAAACATGCCAAATAATTTGAGGGGGAGGGAAGAATTAGCAAGTGAAGGAATCAGGAAAGATTTCTTCTAAGAGGTGGCCCAGGAACTGAAACCTTAAGGGATTTAAGAATGAGAATCTCTAGAACAGAGGCTGGCACAGAAAATGTAATTATTTTCATAGTGGTCTTTTTGTAAACACTTATCATGTGCACCATGACATGAGATGACCAAATGTCCCATGGCATCATGGATAGAGTTCTGGATGTGAAGGCAGAAAGACCTGAGCTCAAATCTTGCCTCAGACACTTACTAGCTGTGTGACCCCGGGCAAGCCAGTCTCTCTGTCTCTCTCCGTCTCTCTCCGTCTCTCCCCTCCTCTTCTCTTCTCCTCTTCTCTCCTCTCCCCTCTCCCCTCTCCCCTCTCCCCTCCCCTCCCCTCTCCTCTCCTCTCCTCTCCTCTCCTCTCCTCTCCTCTCCTCTCCTCTCCTCTCCTCTCCTCTCCTCTCCTCTCCTCTCCTCTCTCTCTCTCTCTCTCTCTCTCTCTCTCTCTCTCTCTCTCTCTCTCTCTCTCTCTCTCTCTCTCAGTTTCTTATCTGTAAAATAGAGATACTAATAGTACCTACCTCACAGGGTTATCATGAGAACCAAGTCAGTCAATCAATCCTTACTAAGCACCTATAATGAGTCAGACACCTTGCCAAACACTGGGGATAAAAGACAAAAAAGACAATCCTTTCCCTCAAGGAGCTCACAATCTAATGGGGGAGATAATATACATATACAAATATAACAATATTACAACAATTAATAAAAATATTACAATTAATTTAAGATGCATTAAAACTATCACAAATATTACAAAAATAATATAAATATTACAAAGATAATATACATACATGAATATATACAAACAATCTATATACAGGATGAATAATAAATAATTAACAGTGGGGGCAGCTAGGTGGTGGAGTAGATAAAGCACCAGCCCTGGATTCAGAAGGACTTGAGTTCAAATCTGGCCTCAGACACTTGACACTTACTAGCTGTATGACCTTGAGCAAGTCACTTAACCCTCATTGCCCCACCCCCAAAAAACAAACAAACAAAAACCCACAAAAAAATAAATAATTAACAGAGGGAAGGCACTGGAATTAAGAGGGGCTGGGAAAGGCTTCCTATAAAAAAAGATTTTAGTTGGGACTTAAAAGAATCCAGAGAGATTGGTAGAGTTGATGAAGGAGGGCATTTCCGGCTTGGGGGACAGCTAGGAATAATGCCAGGACCTAGAGGTAAAGTGCTTTGCAAACTTAAAGCACTGTCCAAATGGTAACTACTATCATCAGCACCGCCACCATCATTATTATTATTTGATAAGATTTACTGCCAGTACTTTTATTTGCCTCTCCTCCATGGAGAACCTGGGAGGAAGCATCCTTGCATTTTTTGAGTGAGGTAATAGGGGTTAAGTGACTTGCCCAGGGTCACACAGCCAGTAAGTGTTAAGTGTCTGAGGCTGGATTTGAACTCAGGTCCTCCTGACTCCAGGGCTGGTGCTCTATCCACTGCGCCAACTAGCTGCCCCAGCATCCTTGCATTTTGCTGCCACTTCCTTCTATCTTCTGATTTTGTTTATAGCAAGAATGTCAGGATGGATATAATTCACTTCTTTCAGCCAAATTGAATAAGGATTTCTCATTTAGAGTCCCAACAGCCAAGTTCAAGTTTACAGATGGCCTGTGATTCTTCATACCCTCTGCCTCCTTTTCTAACATTCTAGCACCCATCACTACAGAAGTGGAAGGGGGGGGGGGTCACAAAGGAGTGCGGCCATTTTGTAAATTTTCTTTGTAACACAGGTTTCCATAAGCCAAAGAATTCATTACCATTTGTCCAGCCATGGAGAAATGTTGAACCTCTCTGTTCTTAGAAAGACTGGTCCTTGGAGACCAGACACAATCTGTTCCTGCACGCCTTTCTAGGAGAGGAGGGTCTGCCAGAACTTGCATTTCGTTGGCATAGCCTTTAAAAACCCAGTTTCACCTCTGTGACCCTTTAAGGCATTAGAGCCTGCTCTAATTTATGAAAGATTCTAGTTTATGAAAGATTCCATACAATGGTTTCCAATCATTCATTTTATTTCCTCTCTAATCACTGTAAATTCATCTTGTTATTTTTTTTTATTTTGCTATTTTGATTTTCTTCTCTTTTTGAAATCAAGTTAGCTAATGGTCATCAGTTTTGTTAGTCTTTTAAAGAACTCTGTTTTTATCACTTCTGTCATCTTTCTGTTTTCAATTGTATCTAATTCTCTAATTTTCATGATTTATTCTTTTATCTCTATTTTGGACTTGTTTACTTTGTAGCTTTTAAAATCCCATCCTCAATTCATTACCTCTCTCTTTTCTATTTTATTAATGTGTGTTTTAGACATAATTTTTTCCTCTGAAGACTGCTTTAATCTCATCCTCAATTTTTATTGCATTGTTTTTGTCATTTTCTTTAATATATTTATTATTTCTATGACTTCTCCTTTGACCCACTCATTATTCAGACTACTTAGTCTTGATTTAGGTTAGTGTATTTTCCATATGGTCCCTGAATTATGCACTATTTTGTTGCATCTATAAAAGATGTATTGAAGATTTCTACCCCTTTACACTTATTTACTTGTATCTTAGCACAATCAATTTTTACAAAATTATTTCCACACTGGACCCTCTAAGGGGATCTTTACCCTTTTCTAGAATGTGGTGATGGGGAACACGACCCTGATTTAAACAGTGGGATCTCCTGAGTTCCTACTACCTCCCTAAAATTAAGTCCACCGTGAAGCATCTGTTGCTCTCCTCCACCTCCCTGGGAATGCACCTTACAACACCCCCTGCCTCCCTTTCTTAGAGTGAGACCCAACTCCTAGGCCTATCCTTATTGTTTTTAACCTTTCTCACAGTCCCCCTAGTCAGATCAAGATACTCATTGACTCTTCTCCTCATGAATTTAGCACAGATGAGAGGATATGTCCAGTTCTCTTCATCTCTTGCTTCCTTTCTCCCTTATTTCTCCCTGCATTGTCTTCTCTAACCCATAAATATATTGATTTGCTTATTAGGGAAGCTGAATTTTAGTTGACAGAATATTCTTTGAATTCTTCTTTCCCTCCTTCTGACTTCTTTAACTCCTGTAAATCTTCAGCCCTGTAGATTCTTTCTCTCCCCTCTGTGGTACTCAACCATGTATGAGTGATTAAAAAAACTTTTTCCAGACCTTAGAAGAATTAAAATGTTTATTTCATTGTTTAGTCTTCTCATTAACAGTATTTATTTGACTTTCTTATATTTCTCTTGCTTGAAGTGTTTGTATGTCTAATACCCTGATCAGCTTTAGTTTCCTGTGAAGGGATATCTTAAATGACTGGGTTTTTTTAAATTCCATTATTCATTGAGGATTAGATTCAGCTTTCCAAGCTATATTATTTTGGGGGTGCAGCTCAACCTTCTTGTCTTAGAATTATTATTCCAATTTCATGTTTAATTTCTCATAGACAAGTCATAGACTAGTTCTAAGCCTATAGTCCTAGGCTATTACACCTGATTTTCTTTTATGTCAGAAAGGCTTGGCTGCCAGAAAGATTTGTTGTTTGACTCTGAAATTCTGAAGTATAGCCACTAAATTCCTCAGTGGTTAAATGTGCATTTTTCACTCTGTAAACAATCTGCCTTCTATCAATCCTTATTTTGTCCACTGTTTCCAATATTTTGGAGAAGTTTTCTTGTGTTTTTCCCAAAGTATGGCATTCAAGCTACTTAATTCATCATTTTTCCCTGGGGAAACCCATGATTCCTTAATTATCTCCACACATCTTATCTCCAGAGTTAGTCACTCAACAGAACTTGTCTTTTTCTAATGTTCTTATCTTTTGATTCTGTTCTTTCTATTTTTCTTCCACTTCTGTATTTTTTAATTTCAACTCTACTATTTTCCTTTTTCAGAGCCTCTTCTGTTATGTAGCTATTCTGTCATCTATTTTAATTTTCCTACTCTCCTGTTGTCTTCTTCATTTGTCTCTCTTATTCCTTATTTGAGAGCTTTGATTTTCACCCCAATTTCTTCTTGTGATTATTTTCTTCTGAACCATTCCAGAGTTTCTTGATACTGTTGCATTATTTCTTGGAGTCCTATAAAGTTTATTTATTGTCTGGATTTCTGTTTCATTTGGAGTTTGAGGATCCCTTTTGTTCACTTCACATACCCCTTGTATCATTTGTCCTTTCTCCTATTCATTGTCACTTATTTTATCCTATCCAGGCTGAGAAGCCCTTACTGACCACCTTGAGCTTATGCATGTGAGTATGTGTATCAGAAAAAAGGAAGTTTGGCTGGATCTCTGACACATGAAAACTCCACAGGGAAATGATTGAAACTGAATTAATACTTTTCCCCCTTCCCTTGGCAGAGAAGTCTTTTAATTCTGCTGTGCTGAGTCTATCATCTTCCTTATTGCCTGCCCTTTCCATTGTAAGATGGAGTGATTTTAGTGTTCTCCTCCACCAAGGGGTGCAGGATATTGGGATCAGACTGAAGCATGAAAATAATAGCCACCACGTACAAAGTATGAGATGCGGAACTATTAGGGTCAGTTTTACAGGGAAGGCTGGGTGAGAGACAAGCTAGCATGGGAAGGGAGAATGGGGTCCTTCTTTTAGCTTTCTGCCATTGATTCTGAAGGCTTCACTTTATTTGGAGGTATTTCTCTTCTAGTAATGTGAATTATTTTATTTGGTTAATTTCTTGTTGCTTTATGGTCATGAGTGGGGTTGAGAGTTATGCTAAGATGCAATCAACTACTCATTCTTCCTTCTTTCAGAAGTCTTCCAAACTACTTAAGAAGGATTTTGCCTAAGGGTTAGTTCTGACAAATTGGGCACCTAGGTGATAAGGATTGGTGGATAGTCTTACCTTAGAAGGCAAGAGAACCACCTCATGATCTGGAACCTTCAGAGGTTCAAATATCTGGCTGGACATCATGGAGCCTCAGAGAGGAGTCCTCCAGTGATATAGGAACCTGGATTCAAAGATTCCAGACTCCAGATCTCCCCTAGTGATGGGGGCTTTCTGCTTTAATTGTGGAGCTGAGAACTGTTCCTGAGAAGCCAGTTGTGACCTGTCCCAACCAGCAGAGGGTGATGTTGGCTGCAGAATGGACAGTTCTTTGTAGACTCCTAACAGCTCCCACTTCTAGGGTGTTCACATCCACCTTGACATAGGATCCTAGCTCTAGAGCTTGAAGGGACCTCAAAAGCCATCTACTCCAACCCCCTTATGTTACACATGAGGAAACTGAGGCCCAGAGAGGGTAAGTGACTTGTCCAGGGCAACAGCTAGCATTTGTCCAGCCAGGATTTGAAACTGATGTACTCATGACTCCAAGTCCACTGCCCTATGTATTATAGCAAGGACAGTGAAAGGATTAACAGCAACAGTAGCAGATCATATGTTTATAATGCTCCATTTTGCAGATAAGGAAACTGAGCCTCAGAGTGGAAAAATGGACTTGTTCAAGGCAAAATGGCCAGTAAGTGCGGAAGTGTCTCCAGGTCCAGTGTTCTATTTTTTTTCCTTTGGTGAGGCAATTGGGGTTAAGTGACTTGCCCAGGGTCACACAGCTAGTAAGTATCAAGTGTCTGAGGTCGGATTTGAACTCAGGTCCTCTTGAATCCAGGGCCAGTGCTTTATCCACTGTGCCGCCTAGATGCCCCAGTGTTCTTTCCTCTATGCCAGTCTGTCACTGGTAGAAAGGACATCTGAGATCATTTTGTTCACCTCTCCCCCTCAGTTTATCAGGAAGGAAATTGAGCCCCAGAAAAAGGAAAAGATTTATCCAAGTTAACACAAATTAATTTTTACTTAAGTGCTTCAGATCCCTTCAATGTTCTCTACTTGTTAGGAATCTTTAATGAAACGTCTCCACCTCAAGCTCTGCCTTCCCCACACCCCGTCAGTTGTGCTTAGAGCCTGTCACAACCTTGCCAAAGAACATACAAATTGCTCATATATTTTAGTACATCAATTGAGGCGACGACCTTATCTATGTTCATCATCCTCCAGAATGACGCAGATCACCACGTTTGGTCCAGTGGAAACCCCACTGGTCTAAAAGCCAGTAAAAGTAGGATCCAAGATCCATCTCAGACACTAGCAATATGTAATACTGGATAATTTTTCTGGGCCACTGGTTACTCATCTGTAAAATGGAGTGATAGTATGTGTGCTACCTGTATCAGAAGTGAGGAAAAGCTTAACTCATATGCTCAGAGATTCCCATGGGTCTGGGATCTTGTCCTTCCATTGCTGTAGATAGCAACTTGCCCTCCCTGCCTGGCTCCTCCCATAAGTTCATCAAAGGGAGCCCAATGTGCCGAGGAGCCTTTCTTGTTTTCTCTTGATATCATCACTGGTTGCCCATGGGCATACAGGACATTTATGGGCTACTTCTCACTCTTTCTACCTGATTGGCCCATCTTCTTTTTCAGGCATACATTTACTTTATCAAATCCTCTGCCCCGATTCTTCCTGGTTCCTTGCATCTTGTGTGTTGTGGTGGGCTTATACTGGAGGAGTCTCACCCTAAGGGCAAGGAAGAGACACAATGATGTCTGTGAGCAGACTACACAAAAGATAAGAATATGTCATAAATGAGAGCTATTGCTAACTAGCTTTGGAATGAAAAGACTGCTTCACTTCTGACTAGACATGTGATGTTGGACTTTATTTTGAAAAATAGCTTTGATCCCTTCAAAGAATAGATGGTATCTTATTTTCCTTTAAATTTAATATTTTATCTTTTCCCAATCACATTGGGATTTTCTTGGCAGAGATCCTGGAGTGGTTTGCCATTTCCTTCTCCAGCTCATTTTACAGACGAAGAAACTGAAGCCAACGGGGTGAAGTGACTTGTCCACAGTCACACAGTTAGGAAGTGTCTGAGACCAGATTTGAAAGTCAAGAAGATGAGTCTTCCTGGCTCTAGGCCTCCTACTGTAGCTACTTCACCACCTAGATGTTGAGGACTAAATGAGGTATTTGTACAGCACTTAGCACAGTGCCTGGCTTACAAGGCACTTACTAAATACTTATTTCCTTCCTTCTTTCTATAACCCCTGTCCCATCCCCCCCCCCCAGTCAGAAGTTAGATTGAGCTCAATCATATCCCATAGACTAATAAGATATAAGGAAGCATATAAGTATAATTGGAGCCTGGTACCCCCGTTTCTGAGGAAGCACAGGGGCCTCCTGTTCCTTCCCCTCCTGAATGAATTCACCTGTCCCTAGGAGAAGGGTGGGGCAAGAAGAGGACTAGAGATGTCTATTCTGCCTCCTTCTGAGCCACACAAGGATACTTCTGTACTACATGTTAGGGAACGGGCCTCATAAAACATGGCCCTTACTACACATAGGCCTCTCATTTTACTCTCTTCCTTCCTTCCTTCCTTCCTTCCTTCCTTCCTTCCTTCCTTCCTTCCTTCCTTCCTTCCTTCCTTCCTCCCTTCCTTCCTCCCTTCCTCCCTTCTTTCCTTTCTCCTTCCCTCCCTCCCTCCTTTCTTTCTTTCTTTCTTTCTTTCTTTCTTTCTTTCTTTCTTTCTTTCTTTCTTTCTTTCTTTCTTTCTTTCTTTCTTTCTTTCTCTCTCTCTCCCTCTCTCTTTCTTTCTTCCTGCCTTCCTTCCTTCCTTCTTCCCTCCTTCCCTTCTTTCTTTCTTCCTTCCCTCCCTCTCTCCCTCCTTCCCTCCCTCCTTTCTTCCTCCATCTCTTCTATCCTTCCTCCTTCCCTCCTTCCCTTCTATCCTTCCTCCTTCCCTCCTTCCCTTCTTTCCTTCCTCCTTCCTTCCCTTCCTTTCTTCCTTTCTTCCTGCTTTCCTTCCTTCCTCTCCTCCTTCCCTCTCTTCCTCCCTCCTCCCATTCTTCCTTTCCTTGATTTACAATTTCACCAGTATGGGCACCCCGCTTCTTGCTAGAGATCAGTACTCGTCTCTGCTTTTGTAGAAGGTTATCAAAAACCAGAAGGTTACCAAGAGGTGTTATGGCCAAATAAATGAATGGCCCTGCCAGCACTAGCATCTCTAACGAGGGATCTTCTAGCTTCTTATCAAATACCTCCAGTGAGGAAGAACCCTTCTGGGTTTGGGGTTCTGCTTCCTCCCAAGATGTGGATTGGGGGAATAGGCGAGAACAACGAAAAGGAATGGGGAGGCTCCCCACAGTGTCCAAAAGCTACATCTTTCACCACCGCCTGCCAGCCCTTGTCCATCCAAGTAATTCCTTTATGTTTTGTGAGACCTAACCGCCTGGTTGGGCCCAAAGATGAATTCTAGAGTCTCTAAACTAGAGATTAGGGGGCAGGAATCTGCACTAATTTATGTTTTGGGGTTTTTTTCATGAGGCAATTGGGGTTAAGTGACTTTCCCAGGGTCACACAGCTAGTAAGTGTCAAGTGTCTGAGGCCGGATTTGAACTCAGGTCCTCCTGAAACCAGGGCAGGTGCTCTATCTACTGCACCACCTAGCTACCCCTAAGCTATAGATTAGAAGGCTGTCCTGACTGGAAGCAAGGCTGGGAGTTGCTAGTTCTGGGTCTAGAGATTGGTTCTTGGACAACAGCCATAAGTGCAGTCCATTGCCAGGCCTGTATCACAATCTTTCCAGCTTAGTAGAGCTTGTGGTTGGCTGGTATGGCCTTTAAACACAAGTGCCCTCCATGATATGGTAAGTCAAGTCAAGTCAACAAGCACTTATTAAGCCCCCTTATCAAGGCCCTGTGCTAAGTGCTGAGGATATAATGAAAAGCAAAAACATGATCCCTGTCCCTAAGGAGCTCACGTTCTAATGAGACAACATGCAAATAACTCTGTAGAAATAAGAAATTATACAGTGTAAATTGATAAGACACTAGATGAGGGTTCAGATGATTAATTATTATTGTCTTTAATATAGAGATCATGATATCCTAGGATTCCAGCACTGGAAGAGACCTTAGAGGCCATGTAGTCCAACTCGTTTTTACAAAGGAGGAAACTGTGGCAAAGAGAAATTAAGTCACTTGCCCAAGGTCAGTGATTTCAAACTCAAATCAAAAAGAATCCCTATGGCCACATATTAATTTAGAAAACTACAGATTAACGTTATCTATACTCTATTGTATTTTTGTTTATTTTGTTAAAATTTCCCGATTTCATTTTAATCTGGTTCAAGGCACACTGGGGAGTTTTGCTTAACACCTCTGCCAAAGGTCACTGAGCTACTAAGTCAAAGATCTATTATGTTTTTTTTTAAAAAGGATCTATTATATTATTCCCTGTCTCTTGCCATTGTACAGAAACAAGATAGTGTATCATCACTGAAGATGTTACTAAAAGTAATCAGGGGCAGCTAGGTGGTGCAGTAGATAGAGCACTGACTCTGGAGTCAAGAGGACCCCAGTTAAAATCTCACCTCACAGGAGCAGCTAGGTGGTGCAGTGAATGAAGCACCAGCCCTGGATTCAGGAGGACCTGAGTTCAAGTCCGACATCAGACACGTGGCCCTTACTAGCTGTGTGACCCTGGGCAAATCACTTAACCCCCATTGCCTTAAACATCTGGGGCCATCTCCAGTCATCTTTTTTTGGGGGGCAGGGCAATGACATTTAACCCTCATTGCCCCGCAAAAAAAAAAAAAGTATATTTGTTGTTGTTGCTGTTTGTCCTTCATTCTTTTTGTTTGTTTTTTGTTTTTTGGTGAGGCAATTGGGGTTAAGTGACTTGCCTAGGGTCACACAGCTAGTAAGTGTTAAGTGTCTGAGGCCGGATTTGAACTCAGGTCCTCCTGACTCCAGGGCCCGTGCTCTATCCACTGTGCCACCTAACTGCCCCTGTCCTTCGTTCTTGAAGAGGACCATGATATCAGGATGATGTCATGCACTGAATTGGATTTAAGTAAGGGAGGGCTGTGCAAGGTCACCAACCTCACTCTCTTCTCCAGAGCAACTGGGTCTAGTGGCAAGATATTTATCAGAAATACTGGAAATAGCCCCGGATGTTTTTAAGGCAATTGGGGTAATTGATAGGCACTCTTTTGATTTAAATTCTTAGCCACCACAAAAAGAGGTGCTATAAATATTTTTGTACATATAGGTCCTTTTTCCTTTTTTAGAAAATCTCTTATCTTCAGGGTTTTCTAAGTAAATAATTAAATCACATCTTTGCTGATAAAAAAGAAATAATATAGTCGAACCCTCTTATTTTACAAATGAAGAAACTGAGGGCCAGATACACTAGGTTAAGTGGCTGCCCCAAGCTCACAAGGAGAGCAGACACAACTTCTAAAATCAGCTGTCCAGTGTAAATTCTGCAAAATAGTTGATATGGAAACATTTTGCATGATTGTACTTGCACAATCCATATCAAATTACCTTTTTTTTTTTTTGGCGGGGCTATGGGAGTTAAGTGACTTGCCCAGGGTCACACAGCTAGTAAGTGTCAAGTGTCTGAGTCTAGATTTGAACTCAGGTACTCCTGAATCCAGGGCTGGTGCTTTATCCACTGCGCCACCTGGCTGCCCCAAATTACTTACCTTTTTAAAGAAGGGGGAGGGGGGCAGCTAGGTGGCAGAGTCAATAGAGCACCAGCCCTGGAGTCAGGAGGACCTGAGTTCAAATCCGGCCTCAGACACTTAACACTTACTAGCTGTGTGACCCTGGGCAAGTCATTTAACCCCAATTGCCTCACCAAAAAAAAAGAAAAAGAAGAAGAAGAAGAAGGGGGAGGGAGAGAATTTGGAACTCACAGTTTTAAAAAACGAATGTTAAAAATTGTTTTTACATGTATTGGGGGAAAATAAAATGCTAAAAAAGACTTATTTTAAAACAATAAAAATAAGTGGACCATTAAAAAAAGATGATTGGATTTAAGTGACTTGCCAGGGTCACACAGCTAATATCTGAGGTAAGATTTGAACTCAGATCCTCCCAACTTCAGAGCCAGTGTTCCATCCACTGTGCCACCTAGCTACTCAACAGTATACTAACATAATAGATAACAGTTGAGTGCTTTTGTAGTACAGAGGTAAAAGGGAATGAGGACAGAGAACATAGCATTACATTTGCCAGTAAAGAGATCATTGGTGGCCTTTGACAGCACCATCTCAATGGAATCATGAGGGTAGAAGCTAGATTAAATCAACATATCAAGTACCTGTTATTTGGTCACTATGGAATTACAAACTATTTCTAAGGTGAGGAGCTCTCTGAGCTTCACCCTGTTTGCCTCAGTTTCCTCATCTGTAAAATGAGCTGGAAAAGGAAAAGAGAAACCACTCCAGTATTCTTTGACCAAAAAAATGGGATTGGGGGCAGGTAGGTGGCACAGTGGATAGAGCACCGGCCCTGGAGTCAGGAGGACCTGAGTTCAAACCCGGCCTCAGACACTTAACACTTACTAGCTGCGTGACCCTGAGCAAGTCACTTAACCCCAATTGCCTCACCAAAAAAAATGGGGTCAAAAAGAGTCGAAGAGTTGGACATGACTGAAAAATGACTGAACAACAATGATTGCGGGGGGGGGCAGGGAGAGAGAGAGAAGTGTGGATGCCAGAATGTGAGTAATTTGTGAGTTCTAGTCACATGGTCTCCATTGGTAGAGTGAAGAGTGGGCGTCTTGAAAAGTTTCATATCCATCACATCTTTATTAATTTAGTCATATCTTCAGAACATTTGGGCATCACCCTCTCAGAAAAAGGCCAGTGATGAGGCCTTCCGTAATGTGAGTCATTACTCCCACCCCAATTTATTTGGTATGAAATTCAAATTGTCTTGGGACTAGTTTTCTTAGAGCGGCACCTACTGATTCCATGGAAATGGCTGTCAATGAAGATCCAATAAGAGGGCATGAGGACAGAGGGACAGAGGTCAGAATTCAGAGCATGCTACTTTATATGGGAAACATTGAGTTTCAGGAGGCTAATTCAGCTTCTGATAAGACCTAGGTATAAGATGGACCCTTACCTTGTTTACCTCAATGCTGGAATGTTGGTAGGACAGGATTATTATGCTCATCTTTTGTTGTTTTTGTTTATACCTGTGATTTCATCAGTCGGGGAGCTCTCAGTGAGGAACACCCCTCTACTAATGTAGCATAATTGAGAATTTTAGGGAATTGCTTGGGGGCACAGAGAGATGAAAGGTAGCCAGGCAGCTCATGGATAGAATGCCCAATCTAAAGTCAAGAGGATCTGAGTTCAAATCCAGCCTCGGGCACTTCCTAGCTGTGGGACCCTGGACAAGTCACTTCACCCTGTTTGCCTCTGTTTCCTCATTTGTAAAATGAGCTGGAGAAGGAAATGGCCAACTACTCCAGTAGCTTTACCCAAAAAACACAAATGGGGTCACAGAGTGTTAGAGATGATTGAAATGACTTAACAAGAAAAAAAAACCCTGAAATCTAGTGTATGTTTCAATGATTTAAAATATTTTGAGGATACCATAGGCTTCAGCAGATGGTCAAATGGGTACATGATGATACAAAAAAAGATTAAACTCCTTAAACTAAATGATCTCTGAGGCCCCTTCCAATTCTCCCATTCTATTATTTGATAAGTTTTCAAAGTTAAAAGCCATCATGGGGGGGGGGGTTGGTCTAGCATTTGTTTAGAACATCTCCTTTGTTCTAAGTCTCCAAAGTTTTTGTTTTTTCTTTGCCAAGGAAAGTTCTAAATTTCCCCCACTGGTTACAATTAGCAAGTCATTCATTACTGGGCTAGAAGTTTCCAGTGAAGCCCAGAGCTATGCCTGCCAACCCTCTTAACAATGCCCGGTGTGGCATCTTTGGGGGTTTGCAAGAAAGTTGCTTTTAATTGCTCAACTTGGAATTGCACGCCAAAGCTAATAAAGCCCCTTGAGCCCATTTTAATCTCAGAGCCGCAGAGTGATTAGGAGAGTGATTCTCTGGTTGTTTGTGTCCAACTCCATGCCAATGAACATGGGCACGAGCTGAGCTCATCAGCTCCTAAGCATTCCACTAGGATGTCGGCACTAACCCCTTTCCCTGTTGTGCCCCTTTGCCCGGCACTTGCCTTCATCTCGTAGTGTACATTCCGTGCCCCACTTCCCTTGGATTAAAAACTTCTAAGACAGTCTTGTAGATTTGTATCCATCTTCCAGCTCTGAGCTCAGAGCCTTACACAGCATAGGTATTTCTTGAATTGGATCAAACTGATTTTAGGATCAAAAAGGGAACAGAGTCCTCCTGCATCCAATCTAGCCAAAGCAGAGCAGAGCAGTCCCACTCAGCCCTCCCCAACTGCATATCTCATTTGAATTTCAATAGCCTGGTAATATGGTATAGTGTAATATGGTATAGTTGGTCAGCAAGCATTTATTAAGTGCTTATTGTGTGCAATGTACTCTGCTAAATACTAGAAATTAAAAAAACATGGTCCCTGCCCCCAAGGATCTCACAACCTTTTTCTATAGAATTATTTGTGGCAGAAATGTTTAATGTTTATTGTGATCATAGATATATAACCTATATCAGATTGCTTTCTATCTTGGGGAAGAGGGAGAAAAATATTATAAAGACAATCTTTACATGTAACTGGAAAATAATAAAATGCTTTTATGATTTAAAAAAAGAATTATTCATTTTAACGATCAAAAATAATTTTCTCTCTTCCTCCCTTGCTTTGGGGGAAGGAGGAGAAAAACCAAAGCCTTGTAAACAGATATGCAGTTAAGCAAAACAAATTCCCAGAATGGCCACATCCAAAAAGGTCTCAATTTTCACTGCAAGTCCATCATCTCTCTCTTAGGAGGTGCAAAGCATTATGGATTCTCTGGGATCATGGTTGGCCATGGCATTAATCAGAGTTCCTAGGTCTTTCAAAACTGTTTGTCTTTATAATACTGTTGTTATGGTGTAATTGGTTCTCCTGGTTCTGCTCACTTTAATCTTTATCAGTTCATACAAGTCTTCCCAGGTTTCTCTGAAACTGTCCCTTTCTTTTGGCCTATTACATTCATGTAACATAAATTGTTCAGACATTCCCTAATTGATGGCACACCCTTAGTTTCTGGTTCTTTACTACTACAAAGAGCTGCTATAAAGATTTTTTGTACCTATGGGTCCTTTTCCTCTTTCTTTTTATTGGATTCACATTCTAATTGGAGACAGGCAAAAAAAATTACATGCAAGGTATATGCAGCAGAAATGGAAGATAATCACAGTGAGAAGAACATTGGACTAGGAGTCTGTTGAGATTTGGGTTTAGGAGTAGCTGGGTGGCACAGTGGATAAAGCACTGGCCCTGGATTCAGGAGGACCTGAGTTCAAATCCAGCCTCAGACACTTGCCATTCACTAGCTGTGTGACCCTGAGCAAGTCACTTAATCCTCGTTGCCCCACAAAAAAGAGATTTGGGTTTAAATCATAGCTCTGACATTTATTAGCTATATGATCTAGGCAAAGTCACTTCTCCCTGGGTTTCAGTTTCTTCTGTAAAATGAGGGAATTGGACTCAAAGGCCCTTTCCAGCTCTAGATCTAGGATCTTGTGGGTGACCTTGAGCAAGTCACTTAACTTCCCTGAGACTCAGTTTCCTCCTCCATAAAATGAAGAGTCTAGAATCAAGGATCTTTAAGACCCCTCCCATCTCTAAATTTTCCTAAATTTTCTGCTTTTGTTTAGACTACAGGCATTAAGATAAATCCCTTACATTAATGCAGTCCTTTATATTTTCACAGATATTTCCTCCTTTGATTCTCACGATATCAGGCAAAACAGGGATGATTATTCCCATTTTAAAGCAAAGAAAATGAAGGCTTGGAGAGGTTAAAAGAGGTGTTTAGAGTCCTATGGCAGTTAGTGGCTGAACTAGAGGTACAGCTCAGTTATTTGATGCCATTGGCCTTTATACATGAATTACCAAGCATGGAGTGACACAATGGAATGAACTATACTTTCATAGTCAGAGGACTGGTATTTCCAATCCTACTTATATCATTCACTACATGACTCTGGATCTGTGCTTAACTTCTCTTGGTCCTTAGTGTCCTTCTCTATAAAATGAAGTGGTCACACTAAATCCAGGCCTCTAAACTTGGAGTCCATGAAATTGATTTAGAAAATATTTTGAGGGGACAACTAGGTGGCACAGTAGATAAAGCACAGGCCCTGGATTCAGGACGACCCAAGTTCAAATCTGGCCTCAGACACTTGACACTTAACTAGCTGTGTGACACTGGGCAAATCACTTAACCCTCATTGCCCTGCAAAAAAAAATTTTTTGATCTCTATTTCAATGGAGTTGTCAAAAAAGATCCCTTTGTAACCCATATATTTCATGTACTTAAAAACATGGTTCTAAGAGGGGATCTATAGGCTCCACTCCTTGTCAAAGGGATCCAGGACACAAAAAGGTTATGAATTCCTATACTAGATGAGGGGCAGCTGGGTGGTGCTGTAGTGGATAGAGCAGCAGGTCTGGAGTCAGGAAGACCTGAGTTCAAGTCCGGCCTCAGACACTTGACACAAGCTGTGTGACCTTGGGAAAGTGACTTAACCCCCATTTCCCCAGAAAAAAAATACAAAAAAAAGAATAAAAAATAAGCATTTTTGGGGGGTGAGGCAATTGGGGTTAAGTGACTTGCCCAGGGTCACACAGCTAGTAAGTGTCAAGTGTCTGAGGCTGGATTTGAACTCAGGTCCTCCTGAATCCAGGGCCAGTGCTCTGTCCACTGTACCACCTAGCTGCCCCAAGCATTTTTTGAAATAAAAAAATACCTGTGTGAACTTGGACAAATCAGTCTTCCTCTCTAGGTTACAGATAAACTGAGAAGATAAAAAGCATAGCTTCTGAGCTCCCTCTTAGCTCTTGTTCCATGATTATAGGTATAGCCTTAGGAAAGTCACTTTACCTCCCTTGGAACTCAGTTTCTTCCCAAATAAAATGAGGGGGTTGAACTAGATGATCTTTGAAATCCCTCTAGATCAAGAATTGTGATATTAAAACCCTTAAAACCTTCACGACCTCAATTTCCTCCTCTGTAAAATGAGAAAGCTGGACTAGATGGCATCCGAGGTCCCTAACCTTCTCTATGATCCTGTGACATCCGCCCTGAGCTGTCACATTTCCAAGGGCCTCTCTCCATACTCCTACCCTCTGCTTTTATTCTAGCTCACATTTTTCTCAGGCTTAAGCTTACAAAATATTGTCATCACTTGCCCAAATTCATACAAGAACAGAAAATTTGATCCTGTATCTTTGGCCTTTCAAAAAATATCCAAAGTTAACTTAATATCAGTCAAAAAAACAAAGACAAAATCAACTCTAATAACGGTAATACTTTTCTTCCTCTGACTACATACACACACCCACACACACACACACCCACACACACACACACCCACACCCACACACACAGCCCTTACCTCCCCCCAAACATTCTGGATCTGAGAGCCTGCAAAAGCCATCCTTCATCTTCTACTTCTCTCTTTTAAAAATCAGTGATGCCTTTGTTTTGGGGATCACCTTCATTTTGGGGAATACCAGTTCATTCTCCTGTATTCAGCAAGGCCTCTCCTGTAACCAAGATGACAAGCCACAAATGATAGTTCAGCCAAACAAATCAATACATTAACGGCATCTGACATTACATGGGATATCCCACACCAATGGCCTTCCAACAACCAAGGAGCAAGAGGAGGAAAGAGCCTTTTCTCGTTTCTTTTTCAGAGTTAGGCTTTTTAATTAAATTAAATTAAAAATTCATTTTAATTACACGGCATTCAGTGAGGGCTTATTGGTTTTCCCATTGACATTATTATAGGCACCGAGTATTTTGTTTCCCTAGTTCTGCTCCCTTCGCTCTGTATGAGTTCATATAGATCTTTCCATGTTCCTCGGAATTCTTCACATTTTTTCTTTCTCATGATGCAATATGATTTCATCACATTCATATAATTCAATGTGTTTGATCATCCCCCAGATGATGACATCTGGGATTCCAATGTTGGACCTTGACAAAAAGCGCTGCTACGAATATTTTGGTATATATGGGCTTTTTATTTCTCTCTTACTTCCTTGGGGTATATTGCTAGCAGTGGGGTTTCTGGGTCAAAGAGTTTTGACATCTTATTCATTCTAACATAATTTTAAACATAATTTCAAATTGTTTTTCAGAATGGTTGGACAAATTCACAGCTTCATAAGCAGTATATTGGTATGCCTGTCTTCCCTCAGTTCCTTCTTCATCAATTATTTATATCTATGTCATCTTTGACAAGCTGCTGGGTGTGAGGTGAAGCCTCATGCTTGTTTTGATTTACATTTTTTTTCTTATTAGTTATTCAGAGCAATATTTCATATGATTGCTAAATATTTGCAATTCTTTGAAAACTGTTCATTTCCTTTTGCCTATTGAGTGATGGCTCTTGGTCTTATATATTTGTGTTAATTCTCTACAGAACTTGAATATCAGACATTTGTCAGAGATATTTGTTGTGAAGAACTTTCCTAATTTACAGTTTCAATTCTTATCCTAGCTACACTGATTTTGTTAGTTCATAAGGTTTTCATTTTTACATAATCACACTGTCTATTTTCTTTTGTGATCTCTCTCCTATTTACATAAGAATTCTGCCCTAGCTATAGTTATGAAAGATGCCTCTATCCATTTTTCCCACTTTTTTGTGATCCCTTTAAATTTAGGTTAAGTATCCATTTGGAACTTGTGATACACAGCGTGAGATGCTAGTTTAAACTTATTTTTTTGGTAAACTGTCTCTCAGTTTTCCCTGAAGTTCTTATCAAATAGCACATCCTTCCCCAATCAGTTTATGTCCTTGGGTTTATATAACACTGAGTTATTGACTTCAATTTCTTCTGTATCTCACTTATCTAGTCCATTTTATTAGTTTACTTTTCTATTTTTTAATCAAATAGTTTTGGTTATTACTGCTTTATAATGTAGTTTAAGGAGGCAGCTAAGTGGCGCAGTGAATAAAGCACCAGCTCTGGATTCAGGAGTACCTGAGTTCAAATCCAACCTCATATACTTGACACTAGCTGTGTGACCCTGGGCAAGTCACTTAACCCTCATTGCCCTGCAAAACAAAAACAAAAACAAAATGTAGTTTAAGGTCTACTCCCCCTTCCTTCCTATTTTTTCCCATTTCCCTTGCCATTCTTGCCCTTCTCCAAATGAATTTTATTATTATTTTGGCTAGCTGTATAAAGTTTTGGTGGTTTGATTAGTAAATTACCAAATCTATAAAATAATTTTAATAATATTATCATTTTTATATTGGCCTAGCCTAGCTATGAACTAGTTGTGTGACCTTGGGCAAGTCACTTAATCTCTATTTGCCTTAATCCACTAGAGAAGGAAATGGCAAGCCACTCCAGCATCTTTGCCAAGAAAATCTCCTGGATAGTATGGTCGACTATCTTTCTAAATAAGTCCTTCTTTGTTTCCTTAAAGAACATGTTACCTAATAGAGATCACTGTGGTTAGCTCAGGACTTAAACTTTTCTTGGGGTATTTACTCCCCTCTTCTTTCTCGTGCAGGGGCCCTTGAACTTGATTTTTAAAATATATTTTGCTAACTGTATTTCATTACAGTTGACTTCCTTTGTAATCCTATCATTTAAAAACATTATTCTGAGAAAGGTTCCATAGTTTTCACCAGACTGACAAATGGGTTCATGGCAGAAAAAGTATTAAGAACCTCTACTCTAGTGGGTGGAAAAAGAAACTCAAAGGTCCCTTGTGCAAACCAACTAATATGCTTAGAAATAATGAGATTCGCTCTTGATGGTTTTAGTCTAGGGGAAGATCCCCGTTCCACGTGGCTTCCTTTGTCTACAAAGCTTTACAAACCTTAAAAGTTGCAAATAAAATTCATAAAATGCTCCGAGCCCCCAGACAATCTGTTGATTTCCAAGCTGGGATAGTGAGCTCCTAGACAGTCGCATTTAGTGTGATCAAATATCCACAGGTTTCCCTTCCATCTGTCATGTTGTCTATAGTAAAACACAAAGTCAGAATGCTGTTAAAAGTATCTGTATTTAGCAAACAAGTATTTAAAATAAAAGTAAATAGCCAGTTGGCAAAAATTTTAAGTAGCAACCTTTAGTAATTCACCTTTCCTTCAGAGGCTGCAGCAATAAAACAAAAGGGAGAAATGGAGGGTGAGAAGATTCGCCATTGTTCCAATGGCTACAAGAAGCCAGAATTCATTGTCTCTCTGTTGGCTCTCTTGGATTCTCTTAATAAACTGAGCTGCGTGCCAGGGAAAGGAAAAGGCTCTAGCCACTAGGAGAGTCTGTCTCCCGGGAAGCATTGTCCATCTGCCAATATTATTGCCATTGGGCTCTCACCAACTCTTCTTCTGCCTGTTTCCAGAGAGATTTTTCAAACTCAGTCCTCCATTCCTGATTCCTTGATAAGAGTCCTCTCTTTGAAGGCTTGAAAAAATATATAGTTCCCATGGTCTCTAATGACTTGAGCCCCTTAGGAGGTAGTCAGTTCAGCCATGCCAGAAAAGCTGTCACAAGAGTTTTATAATTATATTTATGTCTTAAGTATATCTTAGTAGATTTACTCCCAGATATTTTATGTATTTTATTGTTATTTTAATAGGCTGTTATTTTTATTTTTCTTGGCTTTTATTACTGCTGTAGAGAAATACTAATAATGCTAGTGAAAATTTTTATATGCTACTACTTTACTATAATTATTCAATAGCTTAATTAATGTCTTTGCCGATTCTCTGACATTTTCTAAGCAAACCTGTCATCTGCATATAGGGATAATTTCATATCTTTGCTGACATCTGAGCCTTTAATTTCGTTTTCTCCTCTTATTGCCATTTCTAGAACTGTCAGGCAGAAAAAGAAAATTGAAATTGATGGCGTGTTTATTGCAAAATTTTCTAGAGTTTCTCCACTGCAAAAACCTAAAGGATTTTTATTTTAGACAAACACTTTTGATCATATTAAAACTGTCCCTCCTATGTCTTTCTCTTTTAGGATTTTTAGCATGTTAGAATGAAATTTGGTCAAAGGAATTTTCTGCCTCTGTTATATGTAAGGGTGAGGTCAAAACTACCCCCGTTTGATCTTTGATGACTTAACTAGATAAGAAGATTTTTTGATTGAATGAAATGATCAGAAATTAGTGTGAATTAACCCCCCAAAGGGGTCACAAGAATCAGACAGGACTGAAACAACTGAACAACAACAAATGTTTGTGATCCTTCTGTCAACCAAAGCTCTTGTGTAAGATAGTGGTGGCAAACTCAAAAAGCGATGAGGGATAATGAACTATACATGAGTATCCCTGTGGGCCACATACGTAACTTAGAAAACCACATATTAATAGTATCTATGTTTCACTGTATTTTTATTTATTTTGCTAAATATTTCCCAAATACATTTTAATCTGGTTCAGGCTTCCCTCAGGAGTATTGTGGGCTGCATGAAGTCCATGGGTCTCATGTTTGCACTTCTGGATCACCCTAAGAAATCTGTATAAAAAGAAAAAGCTTTATCTCAAAACCAGAGGCAGAGTTTCTGAGTGTCTGGATCTCAGAGGTTGGAGTAAGCATGACCATTTTCAGTACATCTTTGAGCAATAAAGGGAGAAGCCAACTGTAGAAGAAAAGGGAGATAATGAAGATACTTACCACCTCTATTGGCATCTCAGAGGAGAGAACATAGGCTAAAGGGAGCCCCAAGCAAAAGTTAACTCTTTCCCCAACTTCCCCTTGTGATGTTTGCCTATCCTCAGACACTAAAATATAATCTGATATTTCGTTGCCCAAAACATTTCCAGTAAACGGAATTTTTGCCTCATCCACAAAGAGGCCAGACTTAACGAGACATAGATACAAATGTAAATTGAAGCAGAAAGCCCAACCTCTGTCTAAAAGTTAAACATTTTCCTAACTGGGGACCTTGGGCAATTATGACTCAATTCAAAACTTTTCATCTAAAGTAAACTCCTTGTACCTGAGTTCAAATCCGGCCTCAGACACTTGACACTTACTAGCTGTGTGACCCTGGACAAGTCACTTAACCCCCATTGCCCCGCAAAAAAATAAAATAAAGTAAACTCCTTAAAGCCAAAGAGGAGGAAACTGGTTGGACGAGGATGTTAGGGACCATTTTACTGCCCCCTAGATTTAAAACAAGCTAATCATAGTAGCAGGCTCACATATACAACCCCGTAGTTTGAGTTCTTTTTGTGTTAATAAGATTAATTAAGCTATTGTTTTCTTACTCTTGAACCACTGCATCCTTGCTCTAAATCCAACAAGATCATAGTGAATAGTTTTGTTGGATATATTGTTACAGTCTTTCTGCTAAGATTTTATTTACATTGTTTGTATCAATGCAAACACAATGTTGGCTCATGGCTACAGAATGAATGACTGAATTTGGAAGTCAGTATGGACCTCAGCAACTGTCTAATCCAAACCACTTACTAAAAGAATGCATTGGGTACTAGGTGATGCAGTGGATAAAGCATGGTCCTGGATTCGGGGGGACCTGAGTTCAAATCTGACCTCAGACACTTGACACTTACTAGCTGTGTGACCCTGGGCAAGTCACTTAACCATCATCGCCCTGCAAAAAAATTAAAATAAAAAAAAGAAATAGGGGCAGCTAGGTGGCGCAGTGGATAGAGCACCAGCCCTGGAGTCAGGAGGACCTGAGTTCAAATATGACCTCAGACACTTAACACTTACTAGCTGTGTGACCCTGGGCAAGTCACTTAACCCCGGTTGCCTCACTAAAAAAAAAAAAAGAAAAGAATGCATTGATATTCCTAAAAAGTGGCTGCCCAAACTGTGGATTCTGAATGCAGATTGCACCATACTGTTTCTACTTTGGGGTTTTTTTTTTGAGGTTTTGCCCTTTTGTTCTGATTCTTCTTTCACAACATGACTATTGTAGAAATATGTTTAATGTGATTGTACATATAGAACCTATATCAGATTGCTTTCTCTCTTGGTGAGGGGAGAGGAAAGGGAGGGAGGGAGAAAAATTTGGAACTCAAAATCTTATGAAAACAAATGTTGAAAACGATCTTTATATGTAACTGGGAAATAATAAAATACTTTTGCTAAAACAACAACAAAAACAAGTGACTGCCCAGCTTGAAGATTTCACTTTCTTTTAATCAAGCTTTCTTGTACAACATGACAAATATGGTAATGTTTTACATAATCATACATGTATAACCCATATCTTTGATTGTTTGCTGCCTCAGGGAGGGGAAGGGGAGGGAGACAAAGAGGGATACACATTGAAACCCAAAACTATAAATAAAAATGTTTATTATCAAAAAATAATAAAATAAAAGATTTCTAGGGAAAGGGAACCTGCCTGCCTCTCAAGGCCTCTTCCCAGATTCCAATTCTTTGCTCCTGGTTCTGCTTCTGGGGCCAAACAAGACAGGCCCAATCTTTCTTCCACAGGTTAACCTTTCAAATACTGAAGACCTACATTAGGTCTCCTCATGTCTTTTCTTTTCCAAGTGAAACTGCCCAGTTCCTTCAACTGATCCTCAGATGATAGGGACTCAAGGCCTTTTTCCTTCCTGGAAGCTCTCTTGTGGACACTCTGCAGGTTCTCAATGAGGCCATATTGCTCACTTGGGTCCTTTCCTGTGGAGTCTGTCCATAATCAACAGAGTATTGTGAATACACACACACACACACACACACACACACATATGATGTTGCTAAATGCAGTTAGTGGTTAGAAGAGAATTTTCCAAATAAGTTTATAAAATTCATAGGAAATTCACCAAAACAAGAATGCATTTGAGGAAAGTCAAGGAATAGCGGGAAAAGAAGAGAAGAAAAGCAAGAAAGAGGTAGAAAAGGTCAAATAAAACAAGAAAAGGAGCACAAAAGGTTGTGACAGTCCAACTTTCCAGAGCAACAAAGAACTACTTAAAAGGAATGCGTGCCCTTGCAACTTTCAGAATTGACCCTAAAGAATCAAGAAGTTGGTTTTTTACTTAGAAATTCTTCTTTGGTACTTTAGTTATCAGGAAGAATGAAATCATCATTCAAAGAGACTTGACAAATGACATTTAAAAAAATTTAATTCAGGATAAGTGGCCAGAAGTGGCTAATGACAGCTTTGAACATCTTGGAGAAGTAAAGAAGTGGTTTTAAAAATTTGTCACTACTTAATGACTTGAAGTTATAGTTGATGCAGCCAGAGAGTCTCCTGTAGTAAAACTGCAACTTCCCTTACCCTCTATCCTTGGCATTTCACTGTTCTGTACAAAGCTGTTTGTTGTTGGTGTTGTTGTCATTTTGAATTGCCAAAATCTAATAAACTAGAGAAATCCATCATGTTTTTACACAAAATATATATTTAATTAGATTAAAATGTAAATTTTTTTTGTTTGTTTGGGGTTTTTTTTTGGGGGGGGTTGTTTTTTGGGTTTTTTTGCAGGGCAATGAGGGTTAAGTGACTTGCCCAGGGTCACACAGCTAGTAAGTGTCAAGTGTCTGAGGTCGGATTTGAACTCGGGTCCTCCTGATTCCAGGGCCAGCGCTTTATCCATTGCAGCACCTAGCTGCCCCTAAAATGTAAAATTGTTCATAAAAATGTTCATCCCAATATTCTGGCCCAGAGGTACCAAACTCATAGCCCCAGCATTGCAAGGGGTAGACAAAACCCGCTAGATTAAAATATCACTGAGAAATGCATAACGAAATAAACCAAAATCCAAAACTAATTTGCTTATTTGTAGTTTTCTTTTTCTTTTGTGGGGTAATGAGGGTTAAGTGACTTGCCCATGGTCACACAGCTACTGTCAAGTGTCTGAGGCTGGATTTGAACTCAGGTCCTCCTGAATCCAGGGCCAGTGCTTTATACACTGCAGCACCACCTAGCTGCCCCCCATTTGTGGTTTTCTAAGTCAACATGCCCATGTAGGGATAGTTTTCTGTTTGTGATTGATACAACTGCTCTAGCCTGTCAAGAACCTTTTGGATCCTGATTCTAGCATCCACTGTTTTCACTATCCCTCTCAACTTTGTGTCATCTACAAATTTAATGGACAATCTATACTTCCCCCCACCATGTAATTGATAAAAACGCACAGATATTTGGGACAACCTGCCATATTGTCACTGAACCATTAATAACTACGCTTGAAGCCAACCATCCTAGTGACAACAGTCTTATTATTATCTCCATTTGTTCTTAAGTCATTTTTCAGTCATGTCCAACTCTCCATGATTCCATGTGGGGTTTTCTTGGCAAAGATACTGGAGTGGTTTGACATTTCTTTCTCAAGCTCATTTTATAGATAAGGAGCTGAGGCAAACAGGGTTAAGTGACTTGCCCAGGGTCACACAGCTAGTAAATGCCTGAGGGTAGATTTGAACTCACAAAGATGAGTCTTTCTGACTCCAGGCCTGGTACTCTATCCATGGTAGTGCCATCTAGCTGTCCCATTATCCCCATTTACAGTTGAAGAAACCTTGCCCAGGTTCATACATCTAGGAAGGTTAGATTTGAATTCAGATCTACCTGATTCCAAGCCAGGTGCTCTATCCACTGCACCACCTAGCTGCCCCCATGTGATTATATTATTGTCTAACCCATATCTGTTCATCTTCTCCATGAAAATAACATGTAATACTTTAGTGAAAGATTTGCTAAAAATTAGGTGGTATGCATGCATATATATATATATATATATACACACACACACACACACACACACACACACACACACACACCTTCCCTTCATCTACTAGGTTAGTAATCTTGTCAAAAAGGGAAATGAGTTTAGTCTGGTTTGATGTGTTCTTTGTTTCCTCATTGTTTATTCTAATTTCTCAATTTCTTTATCTTCCCTTGTTGCTATAGCTAGCATGACTAGTACAATATTGAATTATAGTGATTATAATGGACATTAGTTTTCTAGCTTATCCCCGTTACAAATAATACTTTTTGATAGTTTTAGATAGATATTATTTATTACTTTAAGAAAATCCCCATTAATAGAAATGAGTTATATTTTATCAAAAGCTTTTTCTACATCTATTGATATAATTATATGATTTTTGTTGTTTTGTTATTGATACAGTCAATTATGCTGGTAGTTTTCCTCATACTGAACCAGTATTATCTTTGCAATATATTGCTGTAATCTTCTTGCTAGTATTTTATTTAGAATTTTTGCATCAATATTAATTAGGGAAATTGCTATATAGTTTTCTTTCTCTGTTTTTGCTCTTCCTGGTTTAGGTATCAATACCATATTTGTGTCATAAAAGGAATTTGGTAGGAATCCTTCTTTGCCTATTTTTCCAAACATTAATTTATATAGTATTAGAATTAATTGTTCATTAAATGTTTGGTAGAATTCATTTCTGAATTCATCTGGTCCTAGGGATTTTTTTCTTAGGACCTCATTTATGGCTTGTTCAATTTTTTTTCTAGGATAGGTTTTGTTTTTTTTAAGTATTCTATTTTCTCTTCTGTTAACCTAGACAATTTATATTTGTGTGAGTATTCATCCATGTTACTTAGATGGCTAGATTTATTGACATATAATTGGGCAAAATAGCTCCTAAAATTGCATTAATTTAATCTTCATTGGTGGTGAATTCACCCTTTTCATTTTTGATTCTAGTAAGTTGATTTTCTTCTTTATTTTTTTAAATTAAATTAATCAGTGGTTTATTTTATTGCTTTTTTCATAAAACCAGCTCCTAGTTTTATTTTTCTTTCAGTTTTATTAACTACTCTTCTGATTTTCAAGATTGCCAATTTGGGGTTTAATTGGGGATTTTTAATCTATTCTTTTTCTATTTTTTTTAACTGCATGCTCAGTTCATTGATCTGTTCTTTCTCTGTTTTATTCATGTAAGCATTTAGAGACATAGATTTTCTCCTAAGTACTTCTTTGGCTACATCCCATAAATTTTGGTCTGTTGTCTCATTGTTATCATTCTCCTTAATGAAATTATTTATTGTTTCTATGATTTGTTCTTTGACCCACTAATTTTTTAGGATTATAATACTTAGTTTCCAATTATTTTTCATCTATGTTTCCATGGCCCTTTATTAAATAGATTTTTATTGCATTATGGCCTGAAAATATTCTGCTTTTCTGCATTTGTGAAGTTTTATGCCCTGATACATGGTCAATTTTTGTGAAGGTGCCATATACAGCCGAGAAAAAGGTATATTCCTTTCTATTCCCACCCAATTTTCTCCAGAAGTCTATCATATCTAACTTTTCTAAAATTCTATTCATCTCCTTACCTTCTTTCTTGTCTATTTTATACTTAGATTTCTTTAGTTCTGAGATGGGAAAGTTGAGGTCCCCCACTAGTATAGTTTTTACTATTTTCTCCTGTAACTCATTTAACTTTTCCTTTAAGAATTTGGATGCTATACCATTTAGTTCATATAGGTTTAGTATTGATATTACTTCATTGTCTCTGGTACCTTTTAGCAAAATGTAGTTTCCTTGCTTATCTATTTTTTTTAGTGTGGCAATTGGGGTTAAGTGACTTGCCCAGGGTCACACAGCTAGTAAGTGTTAAGTGTCTGAGGCCGGATTTGAACTCAGATACTCCTGACTCCAGGGCCGGTGCTCTAATCCACTGTGCCACCTAGCTGCCCCCTTGCTTATCTATTTTAATTAGGTCTATTTTTGCTTTTGTTTTGTCTGAATTTATGATTTCTACCCCTGATTTTTTAAAAAATCTCCGTTGAAGCATAATAGATTCTGCTCCAACCCCTTATTTTTACTCCATGTGTATCTCTCTTTTTCATGTGTTTCTTGTATTCAGTATATTGTTAGATTCTGTTTCTTTTTTCTTTTTTGTGGGGCAATGAGGGTTAAATGACTTGCCCAGGGTCACACAGCTAGTAAGTGTCAAGTGTCTGAGGTTATATTTGAACTCAAGTCCTCCTGAATCCAGGGCCGGTGCTTTATCCACTGCACCATCTAGCTGCCCCTTAGATTCTGGTTTTTAGTGTATTATGCTATCTACTTCTGTTTTATGGGTAACTTTATTACATTCATATTTACAGTTATGATTACTAACTGTGTATTTCCCTCCATCCTATTTTCCCCTGTTTACACTTCTCTCTCTCTCTCTCCTTCCCTCCCTCCATCCCTCCCTCTCTCCCTCTCTACCCTGTCCCTCCTCAAAAGTCTGTTTGCTTCTGACCATTGCCTCCCTTAATCTACTCTCCCTTCTATCAGACCCCCCCCCCCCCTTCTCTTATCCCCTTCCCCTCCTACATCCCTGTAGGGTAAGATAGATTTCTATACCTAATTGAGTGAACCAATTCCAATAAGAGTAAGGTTCAAGCATTGCCCAGCCCCGTCTTTCCTCTCCATTATAAAAGCTCCTCTTTTCATGCCTCTTTTATGTGAGATATTATTCTCTGTTCTTTCTCTCTCTTCCCCCTTCTCCCCATACATTCTTCTTTCTTACCCCCTTAATTTTATTTTTTTAATCATACCATCATAGTCAACTTACATCCATGCTTTCTGTCTGTGTATACTCCTTCTAACTGCCCTAACAATGAGAAAGTTTTTGCACATTCCAAGTATCACCTTCCCATCTAGAAATATAAACAATTTAACCCTGTTGAATCCCTTAGGATTTCTCTTTCATGTTTATGTTTTATGCTTTAGTCATAGTTGAAAGTCAAATTTTCTAATCAGCTCTGATCTTTTCTTTAGTAATGCTTGAAAAGTCCTCTATTTTGTTAAATGTCTATTTTCTCCTGAAGGATTATACTCAGTTTTGCTGGGTAGATAATTCTTGGTTATAATCCTAGCACCTTTGCCTTCTGGGATATCATGTTACAAGCTCTCTGATCCTTTAATGTGGAAGCTGCTAGATTTTATGTGATTCTGACTGCAACTCTAAATATTTGAATTGTTCCTTTCTGACTGCTTGCAATATTTTCTCCTTGACCTGGGAGCTCCAGAATTTGGCTATAAAATTCCTGGGAGTTTTCATTTTGGTATCTCTTTCAGGAGGTAATCAGTGGAATCTTTTAGTTTCTATTTTACCCTTTGATTCTAGAGTATCATGGCAGCTTTCCTTGATAATTTCTTGAAATATAATGTCTAGGCTTTTTATCATGGCTTTCATGTAGTTTCATAATTCTTAAATTATTTCTCCCCAATCTGTTTTCCAGGTCAGTTATTTTCCTAATGAAATAGTTCATATTTTCTTTTTTTTTCATTCTTTTGACTTTGTTTAATTGTTTCTTGGTGTCTGCTAGAGTCATTGGTTTCCACTTGCCCAATTCTCATTTTTAAGGAATCATTTTCTTTAGTGAGATTTTGTGCCTCCTTTTCCATTTAGTCAGTTCTGCTTTTCAAGGAGTTCTTCTCTTCAGTGGATTTTTGTGCCTCTTTTACCATTAGGCTAATTCTGATTTTTTAAGGTGTCATTTTCCTCAGTATTTTTGTGTCTCTCTTTCCAAGCTACTCTCTTTTCATAATTTTCTTGCATCACTCTATTTTCTTTTCTCAATTTCCCCTCTGTCTCTCTTATTTGATTTTTAAATCCTTTTTGATGTCTTCTGGGAATTCTCATTGGGCTTGTATCCAATTCATATTTTCTTTAAGGTTTTCCTTGTAGCTCCTTTAACATCATTGTCTTCTGAGTTTGTATCTTGATCTTCCCTGTCACCACAGTGGAACAGACCTTTCCTATCAACCTCCTAAGTAGTCTTGGGCTAGAAAATTGATTCACCCTGACCTATTTTTGGCTGTGTCACTTCAGAATTTAATTTAATTTATTTTATTTTAAAGTTATTTGGAAGGGAATTTGGGAAAGTTCAGGTGAGTTCCTGCCTCTATGCCACCATCTTGGCTCCACTCCTAGGTTTGATATGTTCTTGATGAAACCAGGATAGCCCTTTGTAATCACCACTTCCCTATTTAGCTGTTCTCCAACTGTCTCTTTAATGAACTCTTTTAGAATTTTCCCAAGAACTGAAGTCAAGGTCACAGGTCTATAGTTTGCAGACTCTGTTGTCTTTTCTTTTTAGCAAATCAGGACATCTTCCTTTCTCTAATCTTGTAAGTATGTCTTCCATTTTCCATGACCTTTCAAATATCACTGATAGTGACTCAGCAGTCATATCTGCTAGTTCTTTAAGGACCCAAGGATATAGTTCATCTGGGCCAAATGACTTGAATTTATTAAGCACAACTGGGGGTACCCTCTTTATCTCCTAATTTGTTTGGTATCAACTCCCTGTTAATCTGAAAATACCAACACTCAAATAAGTCCAAAAGGAAGAAGGAGCTTCAGGAATAAAGGAAGCTCCCAAGTGAGAAGTCCCCTGGGGCAAAGGCATAAAAGTCTGGAATCAGAAGCCAAAGAAGAAGAAAAGAACTTCATTATGCCTCCGAAAGCCCCTCTGTTGTCTAGCTATGGGAAGCTACCATAATTCAAGTCATCATTCAGGAACATGGCAATATTCTTCTTGCCTCAGACTCATAAAAATATTTGTTCTGCTTTCAAATTCTCAGGCAATCAGCATGACCCTAAATGTCAGTTACAAGCTTTCATTGTTGGCTGTTTCTAGTGCATAAGTATTAGAAAGTACTGTGGTCTGTTTCTTCCAAAGTTTAGAGTGGGATGTAGATAGTGGCCCCCCAAATGTATATCTTAGAGTAACACTCTCTGCCTCTTTCCCACCATTCCATCACTGAACCTGAAGAAGCAAAGGGAGACCACCCAGGACTGAGAGCCATTTTTTTTCTTTGTTTCCCAGGTTGCAATGTTGGAAGTCATCACCTAGTAGCTAATCCATTGGTGACAAGCCTCTCTCACAGAGTAAAGTCAGTCTATCATCCATGGTCAAAGCCTTTCCCAGCATCCTGGAACCTGCCAGAGCTTATACTTTGCTAATAAAAACACAATGAAGCATCAAAGTAAGACTTTATGAATGTCCTCCTTCATCTCTTTTCTTTTAAAAAATATTTTATTATAAACTTAATCAACAAATATAAATAGGAAAATATGAAAAAACAACAGAAATATGAATCTAGTTTGTGTCTTTTAGAATGTATGTTAAATATGAAAAGGTAGTAACAAAATTATCTTGTATCTCCTCTGAACTTCTCTATGTTTTCTTCTGTATATTTTAATGTTTTAATAATGCTCTTTTCTATCTTTTTAAAAATATTTCCATCACTGTCCACTAAATCATCCTCTACTTTCAAAGAACCCACCATCCTTTCACTGGAACCAACAGAGAGTCAGGAAAAGGGCACTGGATTTGGTGTTAAATGACTTGGGATCCAATCTCACCTTTGACTTAAACCAGCTGTGTGACCTTGGGCAAATCATTTAATCTCTTTGGACCTCAGTTTCTTCATCTTTAAAATGCAGAGGTTGGCCTAGATGGCTTCTAAGATGCCATATAACTCTAAACTGATGATCCTATGATCTATGGAATAAGTATAGTCAAGGAAAACAAATTAGCACCTTGGTCATGCTTGAAAATGTATGTCTTGGGGCAGCTAGGTGGCACAGTGGATAGAGTACCGGCCCTGGAATCAGGAGGACCTGAGTTCAAATCTGGCCTCAGACACTTAACACTTACCAGCTGTGTGACCCTGGGCAAATCACTTAACCTCAATTGCCTCACCAAAAAAAAAGAAAGTATATGTCTCATTCTGCACTTCTAGTCAATCACCTCTCTGCCAAGAAGCAGGAAACATGCTTCATCTAAATGTTGATGCATCACTGCATTGATCAGAGTTATGAAATCTTTCAAAGTTGTATTTTTTTACATTACTGTTAACATCAGGTGTGATGGTTTTGCCCCTTTTCCTCTGCCATCATCCATTCATATAAGTCTTCTTAAGTTTCTCTGAATTCCTCATAGCCATTGTTCCTTACAGCACAATAATATTCCATTAGATTGATTCCCCCAAAGTGATGGGCACCCACTTTGTTCAATTCTTTTTTATTCTATTCCTTGATTAATTATTTTCTTTAAGACCAAGTTTCCCTAGACCCCTGACTTTTTTATAAGGCTGAAAAGTAACCACAGAAAAAGAATCTTCTCAACAAATCATGCTCAATGTACCAGAATACAAAATCTGATGATAATGATGACACAGCAGGATGGCAGGGCATATTCATGGAACTCAGGGAGAGACAGGGTAGGTTCCTGACCTTGGGGAAGTTCTTGGTCTGATAGGAAGTTACATAAACAATAGGGCTCTGAAAGATTATGGAGGTCCAGGCAGACAACAGGTCAAATCCAAAGGGTTTAGTTATGGCAGGGAAGAACACTTGTAAGCTCTCAGAGGTGCAAAGATCATGTCACAAGAGAAGCTGAACTCATCATCTTTTTCCGAACCTGGCCCACTACATAAACTTCTTTGTTTATGGAATCCCCATCATCACAGTCTCCCAAAAACCTTGAAATCATCTTTAACTCTTTCCTCTCCCTTACACTCCCTTACATGTGTAGAGTCTCACACATGCTCTGAGGACTGGGTTCCACTGGTCAGGTCTACATTATATTTTTTCAAGATATTTCTTTCTAAACTCAGCTCATTCAGTACTCTACCAAGTCTGATGCTGTTCTTACAGGACAATTCCATCATTTCTTTTCATTATCTGTGAGTTGCCCTTGCTTCTGTCTTCTCCATGCAGCAAGGGTGTTGTTGCCCAAGCTGATAATGAGCACACCTAAAGTCAGAATGCCCTTGCCAAAGATGAGTGATATATGGGCAAACAATTTGAAAAGGGGGAGCGAAAGAGTACAATAGTCAGAACTGAACAACCCCACCTGTATCTCTTTGGCTTCTTTAGGTTGGAGCTTTGTTGCCTCTTTCATCTGGGGAAATGAAACAGAATTCATTCCATTCCAGTAATGAGAGGTCAGAATTAAATCAACAGCCCACGTGATGGGGAAAGGGCCTGGGAGATGGGAAAGGTGATACGGCACCCAGGAGCAGTACCAAGACAGCCTTGGTTTTTGTACTCCTCAGCACAAGTCAGTAATTACATCTGTTTATGTCTGTATTCAGTCCCCAGCAGAACTAAGAGATAAGAGTTGGAAGCAACCAAGATCTGAACTTCCGTGTTCTTATCTTGCCTGCTGCTTGTGGTATTTGAGTGAAAATTAAATAAAAGTTGCAGCAGATGATACATGCCATCAGTGCTCTAATGCTAGGGTTACAGCAGGGTTGATTAAGAGCACTCCTGACTAATTAGATGAGTCCGCCAATCCACTCAATGAAATTACAGGGCATGGACCTTTGTCAGAAGAAGAGGCACTTCCCACGGAGCTGGACATGTACTATCATCCCTTGATTAGGGACATGCACCTTGCTGAGAGGACACAGTAAGTTCCTCTGATTCATCTCCAGTGACTAGGATATTTCTTTATGACAGGCAAATGGGCTCCTGTTGCTAGAATCTTCTTCTGTAATCTATCACAGAAAAAAAAAGAAAGAAAAGAAAAGAAATGGTTCCACTCTCCCTTTTGGCTCCTTCTCCCCTTTTTTGTAAGCTTCCCCTTCCTTGCTGGGAGAAGGGGATGACCTTAAAGGGAGCGGGGTTCCTGAAGTTAAGGGTTTGGCTGTGTTAGATGTGACCCCACAGTTCTTGGCATCGGAGTCCTACATCTTTCCCCTTACAAAAACAAAAACATTCTAAGTTTTTTTTTAATTGGACATTTGCTCATTTGTTTTTTAAAGAATGCTTGGCTGTGAAACTTGTCAAAACCTTTCTGAAGGTCTAAGTGTTTCCCTTAGAAAATCTCTAAAAGATTAATCAGGCATGATTTCTCTTGTTCATTACACAAATTATACTGCATTTCTTACAATTAGTTTTGTTTACTTTTTTCTGTCTTCAATGATACTTCTCCACTTCAGAGACCAGCTTGCCTGGTCTCTGCTTATACTGGTTCCCTTTGGAACTTTTTTCATAGATGGTGGGGGGCGGGATGAGGGGGATAACAATCTACCTCTTTTCCAACACAGTGGCTATTTGCCATTTGTATTCTGCCAACAATGCTACAATTGCCTTCAGTTCCTCTCATGCGGATGTCAAATAGTCTTGATGGCCTCAGTTTCTCTATTTAGAAAATATCAGGGTTGGGTTATATGAGTATTAAGATCCTATATAGCCGTAAAGACCTACCATGTCTTCTTGGACTGATTTAGATCTATTTTTTTCAATTAGGTCTAGATTTAACATTCTTAGCCCTTATCACTAGGGAGTTTACTTGGTAGCTGCCTAAGATAAAGAGGGGAGTAGACTCTCCCTACATCTTCAAGGTATCACGGTAAGAGCACTGGACTAAGACTCAGGAGGCCTGGGTTGAATCCTGGTTTTGCTATTTAATAGTAATGTGAATTTGAGCATGAATTTGAACCCTTCCCTGGGTCTCAGTTTGCCTATGTATAAAACCAGGCAATTGGTTGCACTGTCTTCCAGCACTGACATTCTGTGTTCTCTGATTTCTCTACAATCCAGGATGGGACATGCCTATAACTGAATCTGCTGTTTGTGCATCCAAGATGGCATTGTCTCACTTAATTTCAGATCATGAAGAGACCTCAGAGGCCACTTGATCGAATCTATACCTGAAAAGCCATCCTGTCTACAACATCTTCAACAAGTAGGCACTAACCACCTGAGGCAGCCTATCCTATTTCCACTTTGGTAATTTCTATTGTTAGAAAGTCTTTCCTTGTATCAAGTTGAAAACTACATCCCCCAGGTTTCTACCCATTAATTCCCCTGGGCCAAGGATAATGGATATAAGATGTCTTCCAGTACACAATATAATACAATAACATTTATTAAGTGCCTACTATGTGCCAGGCAATATGTTAAGCACTAAGGATACAAATTATAAAGGAAGGAAGGAACCAAGGAAGGAACGAAGGAGGGAAGGAGGGAGGGAGAGGGAGAGGGAGAGGGAGAGAGAGAGGAAGAAAGGAAGGAAGAAAAAGAAAGAAAAAAAGAGGAAAGAAGAACTTTCTTTAAAAGAAAGCAGGGCAAAAAAAGAAAGAAAGAAAGAAAGAAAGAAAGTGGGGCAGCTAGGTGGCGTAGTGGATAAAGTACTGGCCCTGGATTCAGGAGGACCAGTGTTCAAATCTGATCTCAGACACTTGGCATTTACTAGCTATGTGACCCTGGGTAAGTCACTTGACACTCATTGTCCCACAAAACCCCCCCACAAACAAAAACAAAAAGAAAAGAAAGAAAGTTCCTGCCCACAATGAGCTTACAATCTAATGTAGGAAGATAACATACAAAAAGAAGTTGAAAACTGGGAGGAAGAGGAGGAAAGAAGGGAAGAGGATACCCCACTCATAGTCATAATGATGATGGTATCAAAACCAAGCAGTATAGCTTGTGAGAAATGAAGAGTTGGCTGGGCTTCTGAACCATTTAAATGGGGCCTTTGGGATATCTTCCATATTTCCCTTAAAATACTTGAAAACAATTATTATGTCTTCCCCTTAGTCTTATCTTCTATAGGTTAAAAACATCTCATTTCCTTGCACCCATTTTTGTATGGTTTGGTACAAAGAATGAGAGAGAGAGAGATAGAGAGATTGAGATAGAGATTGATTATACACAGAGTATGGACAGTGGAGGTGAAGGAATAAACACCCTTCCTTATTTGTTCCTCACAGACTATCTACATATTTAATTATACCTAGCAAGTGCTAGACTCTAGACCATGCTTCAAGTCTCATCTGACCACTCACCCTGGTCATCTCCTTGCTATATTCCATGACACTGTTCCCTCCAGATCACTGGAAAACATTTCCTAGAAGACTTGATCCACTCATTCTTTCTCCAAGGGGGCAATAGTCACTGAACCCTAGGACAATGATGGTAAGAAGTCCTTTAAAGGATACCAATTTGGCAAATCAGTAGAGGGGAGAGGCTGAAGGCAGAGAGATTTATTAAGAAGTTATTGTGGGGGGGCAGCTAGGTGGCATAGTAGTTAAAGCACTGGCCCTGGATTCAGGAGGACCCAAGTTCAAATCCGGCCTCAGACACTTGACACTTACTAGCTGTGTGACCCTGGGCAAGTCACTTAACCCCCATTGCCCCACCCCCCCAAAAAAGTTACTGCAATAGTCTAAGTGAGAGGTAATGAAGGACAAAACTCGGGTAGGGACCCTGTGACTGGATGTGAGACATTGTAGACATAGAATCAACAAGACTTAGCAGTTAATTGCCTATGAAGGTAAATGAGGATGAAGAGTTGAAAATGACTACTGTGTTGCAAACCTGGTAGCCTGGATGAATGATGGTGTATCTGACACCATGAAACTGGGGAAGTTAGGAGGAAAGATGGATTTAGGGAGAAAGATAATGAATTCTACTTTGGACAGTCCTTTAAGATGCCAACAGTGCATACAGGTGGATCTGTCTAGCATGCATTTGGAGATGCAAGACTGATTTGAAGAAACTCCTTCTGTCAATATAGATTGGCACCTGTTCTGTCTGCAATGTATACTCTTAGAAAGTTGCCTGGGATCACTGAAAAGAGAGGCGATTTGCCCAGGGTCCCACAGCCAGTATGTGTCAGAAGGGGGATTTGAACCCAGGTCTTCCTGACTCCAATGCTGGCTATCTGCTCTATCCATTATGCAACCCTGTCTTTTAATAATATAATAATTAGTGAAGTGGATATTTTCTAGAAGTGAATTTTCCAGATAGTAATAGCACTTTAGGATAATATATAACATCTTATGGTTTGCAAAGTACTTTACATATGTTATCTCATTTGATCCTCATATTATTATCCTCATTTTATAGATGAGGAAACTGAGATTCAGGGAAGTTAGGTGATTTGGTCAGGGTCACCCAGCCAATAAAGTGCCTGAAACAGCTAGATGGTATAGTAAATAGAATGTTGGTCCTAGAGTCAGGAAGTCTCCTCATCCTGAATTCAAATCTGGCTTCAGACACTTACTAGCTGGGTGACCCTGAGCAAGTCACTTCACCCTGTTTGCCTCAGTTTCCCCTGCTGTAAAATGAGGAGATGGGGCTAGATCAAATGTGTCAAACATGAAAATGTAATTAGGAAATGTTTGACAAAATAAATAAAACTACCATATGGATAGAGATTGTTCATTTGTAGTTTTTCTTAGTCAGAATGCTGCCAAGGACCATGATGTAGGGCTTAGTAGCCCTGTTTCTATTTGAGTTTGACACCACTGTTCTAGATGACCTATTTGATCCTTTCTACCTCTGTATCTCTGATCTTAAGTTACTTTTTTTTCTCTCTGGGCCTCAGTTTCTTCATCTTTAAAATGAGAGAATCAGACTAGGTGACCTATGAGGTCCCTTTGGAATCTAGTTCCATGATTCTAAATCACTTATTTTCCTCTGGTCCTGTTTCTTCATGTGCCAATTGATGGGGCTGGACTAGATGCCCACTGAGTTCCCTTCCAGTTCTCGGTAGGTCTATATCCTCTGATCCTACCAACCAAGTCAGTTGGTCAACAATCGTTCTTTAAGCACCTACTATGTGCCAAGCACTGAGCTAAGTGCTGGGGATACAAACAAAGCGAGGCAAAAGACAGTGCCTACCCTCAGGGAGCTTACAGTCTAACCAAATGCACAAGGATTGCTGTGATTCTTTTCCATCAACACAAAGACAGGGGTATGGCCCTACCATGGCCCCGGACAAGTCGGCTCCCCTTTATGAGCCTCAGTTTCTTCCTCAGTAAATGGAAGATAATAAGACTCACTTTAGCTCTCCCTCTCTTGGGGTTCCAGCAAGGAAAGTAGTTGCACATGATAAGGCACGACATCAGTGTGGGCTGCTATTCTGGTCCTGTGCATTGAGCACACTCTGAGCAGGCAGCCACCTGCCTGCCATTTCCCCAGTGAGTGTGATCCCTGTCATAGCACTCATTTAACAAGGAAAATGAGTGAAAAATCTCTAGCCCACGCTCAAAAGAAAGATTTCTTAACTCCCTGGAAACCCAAGTAGAGGGGTATACCAATGTCCCATGGTCTCTCAGGTCTCTTTTCTTCCCAAACAAAACTCCACTTTGTTTTCTTCTAACTCAGCTCAGGTTTGGCAAAAGCTAATTACCTGCTTGGGATGTAGTCCCCAAAGCTCTCCAAAGATAATTATTTTCTTCCTGGTAAGATCAGAAACTCAGAGATCTACCAGTGAGATAAATGGCATGGAATCCTCTTGAATGCTCTGTTTCTTCAGCTCTCTACCTGAACTGAGTCTGAGAGAAGGTCCCCAGACTCTATGTGAAGGATAGGGATGAGATTTCTAGATTTGGCTGAGGGCATAACATGCCTCTAGGAATCCAAAGTCCTAGACCAAAGAATATCAGAGCCAGGAAGACCCTTAGAACATAGAATGTTAGAATCAAGAAGCATATCAGAACAGAAAATATCAGAGTTGGGAGGCACCTTAAAACAGAACAATATCAGAGTTGGGAGGGACTTTAGAACAAGGAAAGTCAAATATGGGAGGGATCTTAAAACAGAAATTTTCAAGCTGAGAGGGGCCTGAGAACATGGAGAATGTCAAAGCTGGGAGGGATCTTAGAGCTCATCTGTCTAAACACCTCATTTTACAGGTGGGGGAATAACTTACCCAAAGTCTCTCAAGACAGCTTCTTGGTTAAACACCCAATGAATTGAAGCTAAAATAGGGAGAGGAGGAAATAGAGTCAGACAGCTAACCATCATCCAAAATGCCGGGGGGGAGGGGGGGGAGGAAAGGGTATAAAGGTTCTGATAAATTGAATTTCCTAGGTTTAACTAAAGGTTGACCTGCAAATATATATATATTTGGTTTGGTCTGAGTTTTTTCCCCTTCTGTGTAATTTTGTTTTCCTGCCTAAGTAAGTAGAATTGAATGGGTGTCATTGTCCATCTTTGCAGATTTCCGAGAGACAAGAGACAAGGTCACACATCGAAAAGACACAGGGCAGTGGAAAGAGCCCTAGTCTTGGAGTTTGGAGCCCTGGATTTGAGACCTTGCTCTGCCACTTAGAGGACGGTGACTGGTGGGAGCCACTGCTTCTCTCCAACTCCGCCAGTTTCCTTTTCTGTACCGTGGTGACATTGCCCATTGCCACATTACCCAGCCCACAGGGCAGTGGGGCAGAAGGCACTTTGTAAACAGTAAGTGCTTTTAAGCAGGACTGTTCTGGGCCAGTTTGAATGGGCTCGCAAGAGCCAATATTCTATTTTCATCATGAACATTTGCACCTTGGAAATAGGCAAAAGCAACAAAGCAGGGCTTGATTTATTGTTTTGTTTCTTTCTAAACTTAAGGAAGTGATGCCAAAAAAATCTGATAACACAAATTAAACTTAAAAGTGTATCTTGGTTTTTTGGGGGGGGGGTAGTTGTTAAACATTGACCAGCACACCCCTTTGTGGAAGGGTGAGTTTTTATTCTAAGGAAAAGAATGCCTATTTGAAAGAGGACAGATCTGACAAGTTTGGGTTATTAGATTTTTCTTCTCCTGTGAATGTCCAAGGTCAGTGGGGAGGCGGGTCACATTTTTAGCCAAAGGAACAGAGTTTCTCTGCCTTTTGTGTTTACAGCAAACTAAAGGAATTCTTCAGCCTCTCTCGCCAAAATCTCTCTGGGAGATTAGAGAGAGAGAGAGAGAGAGAGAGAGAGAGAGAGAGAGAGAGAGAGAGAGAGAGAGAGAGAGAGAGAGAAAGTATATATTGTGTGTATACATATAATACATATATTATATTAGTATATAATACAGTATAATGATTATATATTATAAACAATATATGGTATATTATGTAATAATATATACTATTTTTTAATATAATGATATTTTGGTATAGTGTATTATATAATAATTATATATTATGAAATAATATGATATTATACATTATTATACAATGTATATATACAATATATAATAATATCTATCTATTTTTTCTCTCTCTCCTCAAGGGACCTCTGCTCTATTTTTTCCATGTTAGGACTTGAGACCCACCCAATGGTGAGTACCCATCATGCCCCCCCACAACCTTGTTTTTCACTTTTCCTGAGACCTGAAGCCTTTTCTTTCTGAGTGGACTCTCCTAGGAAGGAGGGAGGGAACAGTGGGGGGATTCTGAAGGGAAGTTAGCCCACTACAAAGCAGTGGATGGATTGGATTTCTGAGGGGAAAAAGTTCTGGGTCCTGTGGACTGATTATCTGTGACTGTTCTTAGAGCTATTGACTTGGAATAGAGAGAGTTTATGCTCTGAATATAGGATTAACCATGGATGTCCCAGCTCAGAACTGAATCTTAGTCTCTTGCTAACAGCCTGGACTCTATCCCTAGCCCCAGATTGAGCCCCAGAGCTGTAATGAGCAATTTTGACACACAGTCCAAGTGATACACAATGTCTCTCAATGCAGTTTACATGATGAGACATAGTGGCAACAAAGGCCCTGGGCCATGGTCCAGCCCTAGTCATCTCCCCCGTTCTTTTCACTATTAGGGCTCTGCTGAGCCCTTGCCCTGGGTCTAGGCTGGCCCTAAAGCCAATTACAAATTGATCTCCTAACCCTGGCCCCAGGCTGAGCCTTACCTCCTACCAGCCATCCCACCAATGCATCCTGGAGGACAAAGAGGCTAGAATCTAAATGATTCTGTGCAAACCCACATCTCCACTGTTGGAAATAGAACTGAAAATACCTATCCTACCGATTGCTGGGAGACTCATCTCCATGGAAGAGGGGCAGAAGATCCACTTCCTCTCCCAGAGAGAAGGCATTTTCTAACGGGGCTCCAGACCCTTTATTATGTCTTAAGAGCAAAAACATTTGCTTCTACCATGGACTTGCCCCCACATACCACGAGGGAGCTGGGACCATAAGAGGTCCTAACAATAACTGCCAGTTATGTAATGCTTTAAATCAAAGCGTTCATGATCTTCAGGTTTCTTAGGGTGTTGATAACAATTTCACTATAATTCGTTTTCTTGGCAATCCTAGCTATTTTCTTTTATGCATTTCAAAGTATCATTCTGGTTTCTATCGACTGCTTAAGGGGTCCAGGATACAAAAAAGGGGGAGAAGCCCTGGCATAAAGCACTTTGGAGTCATTATCTCATTTGAGTCTCATGATGACCCTCTGAAGGAGGCACACCCCCATTTTACAGATGAGGAAAAAGGTGCAGAGAAATTAAGTGACTCATACAAAGTCATAAATTATCCTCAGAAGCAGCTTGTTTGTTTTTTGCCAGGCAATGGGGGTTAAGTGACTTGCCCAGGGTCACACAGCTAGCAAGTGTCGAGTGTCTGAGGCCAGATTTGAACTCAAGTCCTCCTGAATCCAGGGCCAGTGCTTTATCCACTGTGCCACCTAGCTGCCCTCTATAGTTTTTGTTTGTTTGTTTTTTGCAGGGTCTTCCTAACTCTGGTAGGATCATAAGGGTCACATATCTTCAGCTGGAAGGGACCTGAGAGGTCATCTAATCCAGAGGTGTCACACTCAAAATTCCCCCGTACTGCCCAAACCAGATTAAATTAGGAAATGTTCAGCATAATAAATAATATAGCAACCAAACAATAAACATTTATTAAGCACCTACTGTGTGCTAGGCATTGTACTAACAAAAATACAATGCAACATATATAATGTTAATTTGTGGTTTTCTAAATCATCAATATGCCACCTCCAGGAAAGTGGCTCTTTCTATTATTTGAGTTTGCCACCACTGATTGAGTCTAACCACATAATTTTCTAGATGAGGAAACTGAAGTTCAGAGAAGGAAAGTGACTTGCCCAAAAAGATACAGGATTTGAACTCAGGTCCTGTGACTCTAAGTTCAGTACCACGCTACCTTCTTTCTAGTCCAAAACACTATCCACTGTGCCTATCACATCCTCCGATACTATCCAAGCAGGATTTCCCAAGGTTTCCAACTATATCCAGCCATTTGTCTTTCTGTATATATGCAGATAGCCAATAGTCGACTATGTACCCACTTCTTTGGTCCACTGAACTAAAGTGATGACCCTTTTTCTCTATTTCACTAGGAAGGGCAAAGACACTGACTTTTGCTCAAACTTCCATCATGAATGAAGGGCAGGGTCACCAGCATAAGGACTCCCCAGGTACTGGCAAGGAAACCTAGAGTCTGAGCTGTAGCTAAATCACCTTGTCCTCCATAGAATTAGCTGTGTCTCTGAGTGGTCAGGAGTGCTAGAAAATGGGACAAGGGGATGGTTTACCTAGAAGGCCAATGGCTCTTCTGCCCCAGCACCTAAAGGTGGAAGACAATCATGGACATGACATCATTGTTTTGATTTCACCCTAGCTCTGATATGGCCTAGACAGACTCCATTCCTGAGGGGCACCACACAGTGGCAAAAACACCTGCTCTGAAGTCAGAGGATCTGGATTCGAATCTGGACTCTGCCGCTTACTGCTTGTGTGACCCTGAGCAAGTCACCCTCCCTTTCTGGGCCTTAGCTTTCTCTTCTGTGAAAGGAGGGGGTTTGACTTGATGACCTTTCAGATCCTTTCCCACTCTAAATGCTATGATTCTATGACATGGTCAGAAACAGAAACCATGTTTCTGCTCTGGTGGGATGGGAGAGAGTTTCTTCCTTGGCAGGGGGACCCACTTACTGCAAATGTCAGGCTGGTGGGGCGGACAGCTAGGTGGCACAGTGGATAGAGCACTGGCCCTGGAGTCAGGAGGACCTGCCTCAGACACTTAACACATACTAGCTGTGTGACCCTGGGCAAGTCACTTAACCCCCAATTGCCTCACCAAAAACAAAAGAAAGAAAGAAAAGAAAATGACAGGCTGGTTGAGGGCTAATTAAGTTTATCTGCATGTATGAATGGGAAAAAAGCAACATAAAGTGACCTAGAATCAGAGCCAGCAAGAAGATAACCTTGGCTAGCTTTCCCCCTTTCTTCCCTCTCTCCTCTCTCCTTTTCAAAAAATCCAGCCTAAGAATCACTTCCAGGACTGGGAGAGCTTTTTTCTTAACAATTGTCAGTGGATTAGGGGCCTTTCTAATCATTTCCTTGGGGTTAAGGGGCAAATGTCCAACTCAATTTTTGTTTCCACTAGATTTCCATTTCCTGTCTGTCCCAAAGGGCTGAGGTCAAAACACGCTGACCTCCTCCCTGCACTGTGTTTATTTATTCTCATGGAACCTAGAACACAGAATTTCAGAGTCCACTGCACTCATTTTAGACAAGAGGAAGCTGAGGGCCCCAAAGAGGAAGCACCTCATTCCAAGTCACATGGCGGCTGTTATGAGGCCCAGAAAGAATCAGAGTGCAAACTCAAACCCGAGGCCCCGGGCTTTCCACTACACTGTCAGCTACAATCTCCTCATTTTATAGATGAGGAAACTTTGGGCCCACTGGATTGGAGTCAACCTGGGGTTGATTCTGGGTTCTCCTGCTCACTAATCATATGACTAGTACATAGTACCCATATTCCCTCTCTGAGAATCACTCTCCTCTTCCATGAAATGGGTTCTAATATTTTATGATTCTAGGGTCCTATAAAGTGCTTCCTGTGCCCCCCCTTTATCCTTGCAGGTCACACTTGATATACAGAGGACCCGGGTAATAAGTAAGATGGAAGCCAATGATACCTACATGGTACTTGAGTTCCTCATCATTGGGATCTCGAATTTTCCTGAGTGGCGAGTTACCTTCTTTACACTGCTGCTGCTTACCTACCTGACCACACTCCTGGGGAACAGCCTCATCATCGTCCTCATTCACCTAGACTCCCGTCTCCATACCCCCATGTATTTCTTCCTTGGTAACTTGTCTTTTCTTGACCTCTGCTATGCTACAGCCTCAATGCCCCAAGCCTTGGTGCATTGCTTCTCTACTTACCCCCTCCTCCCTTATCCACGCTGCTTTGCCCAAATGAGCGTCTCCCTCTTTCTGGCCACATCCGAATGCTTGTTGCTTGCTGTCATGGCCTATGATCGCATGGTGGCCATCGGTGATCCCCTGCGGTACACAGTGGTCATGAGCAGACCAGTGTGTGTCTGGCTGGCCACTTTCTCATGGGGGGCATCCCTTGCGATTGCCATCATGCTCATCTCTTCCCTGCGACTCCATTTCTGTGGTGCCAATGTCCTCAACCACTTTGTCTGTGAAATCATTTCCCTGATCAAGTTGGCTTGCTCTAACACACGCCTCAATGAGCTAATGATCTTGGCCACCAGTTTTTTTACCCTGCTCCTGCCCTTTCTCTTCATCCTCCTCTCCTATGCTCGCATTGCTGTGGCCATCTTGAGGATCCATTCAGCCCAGGGCCGCCTCAAGGCCGTCTCCACCTGTGGCTCCCACCTGGCTGTGGTGACCATCTTCTATGGGGCAGCCATTTCCATGTATATGAAGCCTCAGTCCAAATCCTCTCCCAACCAAGATAAGTTCATTTCAGTGTTTTATGGTGCCTTGACACCCATGCTGAACCCTCTCATATACAGCCTGAGAAATAAAGATG
Source organism: Dromiciops gliroides (assembly GCF_019393635.1). Lineage (NCBI taxonomy): Eukaryota > Metazoa > Chordata > Mammalia > Microbiotheria > Microbiotheriidae > Dromiciops > Dromiciops gliroides. The sequence continues at coordinate 47,018,209 of NC_057867.1, forward strand.
TGAAAGGGGCAATAAAGAAAGTGATGGGCAAAAAGGCATAGCTCCTATGAGTAGGTTCAGAACTGTGCCCCAAAAGTTAGCAAACTATGCCTACTTTTTAACTCAGCAATACCACTACCAGCCTTATACCCCAAAGAGATCAAAGAAAGAGGAAAAAGACCCATGTGTATAAAAATACTTGTAGCAGCTCTTTTCACAGTAACAAGAAAACCCCTAGAAACTAAGGGGGTTCCCACCTGTTGGGGAATGGGTAAACACATGTTGATATATGAATGTAATGGAGTGTTATTATACCATAAAAATGATTAAATGGACTATTTCTAAGGAAACTATTTGTAAAACCTTTAGGAAGTGATACAAAGTGAAATGAGTCAAATAAGAACAATTTATACAATGACTACAACATATCAAAGGAAAACAACTTTGAGAGACTTTAGAATTCTGATCAATGCCATGCTAAACCCCACTTCCAGAGGACCGAGGTGAAGCATTCTACTCACCCCTTGACAGAGAGGTGGCCTCAAGCTGGACAACGACACATAGATTTTTGGACATGGCCAATGAGGGGCTTTGCTTGACTATGTGTATTTGTTACGTTTTCTTTTTCCTTTCCTTTCCTTCCCTTCCTTCCTTCTTTCCTTTTTTGTTCCTCCTTTCTCTTTGTTTCTCTCTTCCTTCCTTCCCCCCCTCTCTCCCTCTCCCTCCCTCCCTTCCTTTTTCTATTGTTGTTCAATTGGAAGGATAGGGAATGGGGAGGAAGGAAAAATTTTAAATGTTTAAAGCACAGCTCCCTTATACTACCAATGTTTTGTAATAACATTGAGCACAATTCTAAGAAGCCATGGCATGGTGTCATGGTGTGGCTTTGGAATCAGAGGATCTTGATTCAAATCAAAAGTCTGATGCTTGTTATCTGTACAAACTTAGATGAATTGCTTCTCCTGGCCTTGGTTTCTTTCTCTATAAAATAAGCTTCTATTTATCTCAAAATCATGTATTCATTAATCTTGCATGTTAAAGATAATTTAATGGAGATAATAATTACCCATAGACAGAACAAGCAGATGTCTGCATAATGTCAGGGGACCAATGAGGAAACATTGATCCCAAATTATCTCACTCGTTCAATACTTAAAAGATCTAAAATTCTATAGGAGTTCTCTCTACCAGCTCAGATTGCAACCCCTCCATCCTTCAGTAAATGGTTTTCACGGGTTGATGTGGCTGAAAATATTCATGCCCTGATGATCAACCTTCTGTGTGTCAGGAACTAGGGACAATGTAGAGCTGAGAAGTGAAAGCGGGGTAAATTGTGTGTCTATCATTCTGTAGGAGCATTTAGGAGCATCACAAGGTAGCTCAAGTCTGGTTTGGGTCATTTGGTGACCAAAAACCTGGCCTGGAAAGTATTGAAGAAGGTATATTGGGAGAAAGTTTAATGATTGTGATTTTAGTGTGTTCTGCTCTGGGGTATGCTGGTGAACATTCAATAACCGGCTCTTTAGGGAAAATATATACAAATGACACACTTTTAGGTTTAATCCATATTATTAACATTCTCCATCATTTTCTTAAGCTTAGACAATCAACAAAATACTCAATCAAGTCCTGATTTGTAGTCCTTATTGATTTCCAAGCTATAAATGCTCATACTGAAAATGTAACAATAGGCTTTTGTGAGGGGGTGTGATCTAACTCCAGTACAGCCCTGGTTTTGCTCATGCATTGGAAGAAGATTAGAGAATTAGGCAGCTAGGTGATGCAATAGACACTGGGCCTGAAGGTTAGGAAGACCTCAATTCAAATTTATTTTCAGATACAAGTTGTGTGACCCTGGGCAAGTCACTTCACCTGCCTCAGTTTCTTCATTTATAAAATGGGATAAACTCTACCTTACAGGGTTGTGAGGATCAAATGACGCAACATATGTAAAGTACTTTTGTAAACCTGAAAGCTCTAAATAAATGTCAACTATTTTGAAAGTATGGTGTTTAGGGGGAGTAAATTCACAGTGAGAGTGGTTTCAGTGGTTCTACGTGGAACTGATAAGACTCTATGCATACTAAAGTAGATGCAGAGTTTGGGATCTCAAGTAATATGTTGAGACTCTTCTTGAGACCAGAAAGCAAGAATAGAGATTATACAGGGAAGAATGACACCATTGCCTTCCAAGTTTGATGTTTGGTAAGGTTTGATTACCACTAGGACAAGAGAGCAAAGAGTAAAGTAGCAGATACTGTGGCTCAGCTCACAGTCAAGCTAGGTGCTGGATTGGGAGAGAACTGAGGAGTAAAAGGATTGGAGGAAGAGGATGAGGATGAAGAACAGGGCAATGGGAGTCATAAGACACCAGTTCCCTTCTATTCAGTGTCTACTGAATTATGAGTAAATGATGGTAAAAGTCTATAGGATCAAATTCTGTCCACCACAGAGTGGTCAAATCCCAGGCTTCTGGTATCTTCCTGGTTTTCATTTCAGGAAGGGAAGGCTCTGTGGTAGGAGGAGGACACTAGTGACCTAGGGCATGGGATGTTGTGACATGCAAGCCACAATAAATGCTGATTGACTACCTGATTTGTGACACAGACTGGCCATCTCCTGTTCTGATTACATATTTCCTTTTATTCCACTTCTCACACCAAATGAATTGCCAGCAAGATGCTACTCTCTGCTAGCACAGCTTCAGAGAACCCCATGGTCATCTCTACAGCATTATAGGGGGCTTTGAGGAGAAAAGTCCATCTTTCCAATCAATGATTCTTTTCTGGTAGAACACAGGAGAACCATAAATACTGTTGGGGAGAGTTGGCCAAGCGTGTCTTGATACGACATAAGCTCCTCTAAGTACCTCCCACCACACTTGGCTGGGTAGAAAAGGGAGCTAGGTTGGATCAATTCAACAACCTCATCCATGTTACAACACTGGAATCAGTCTACCTAAACCAAAGCAAAGTGGCAAAGAGCTCACTACCAGGCCCATTTGATCCACATAGATACGTAGGATATTAGAACTAATGAAACAGAGGATTGGGGGAGGAAGATGCAGGGAAACTCGTTAAGAAGCTGTTACAATAGTCCAAGAAAGAGGTAAGGCATGGGGAGGTGATGGAGAGGAAGGAACAGATGCAAAAGACATTTTGAAGAAAGACTCAAAAGGACTTGAATATTGGCAGGGGGAGAGGGAAGAGTCGGAGCTGACTCCTCCATTTCTATCTAGCTTGAGTGACTGATACAATTGTGGTTAAAGGAACTTGCTGATATCCTTTGAGGGATTCATGATATTCAATGTGAGCACTGCCTCAATGGATACAGATAAGAGCCCCTCCATGCCTTTTCATCCTATGTGATCCTTATCCATGTCCTCCCATAAATCCTTTAAAGAGGATCCACCCCACACAAATTAGAGGGCTTCTTCTCATTCTTTTTTAAAATTTTAAAATTTTTTTATTTTATTATTTTCCAGTTACAGATTACATATAAGGATAGTTTTCAACATTTGTTTACACTGGATTTTTAGTTCCAAATTTTTCTTTTCTCCCCGCCTTCCTTCCCTCCTCCCCAAGACAGAAAGCAGTCTGATACAAGTTATATATGTACAGTCACATCAAACATATTTCTACATTAGTCATCTTGTAAAAGAAGAATCAGAGCACAAAGGAAAAACCTCAAACAAGAAGGGAAAAAAGTTTAAAAGTAGAAACAGTATGATTCAATCTGCATTCATAATTCACAGTTCTTTTTTGTAGATGTTGAGAATATTTTCTATCATGAGTTCTTTGAAACTGTTTTGGATTGTTGTACTGCTGAGAAGAGCCAAGTATATCCCCATTGTTCATCACACAATGTTGCTGTTACTGTGTACAATGTTCTCCTGGTTCTGCTCCTCTCAGCATCAGTTCATATAAGTCCTTCCAGGTTTCTCTGAACTCCTCCTGCTCATCGTTTCTTACAGCACAATAGTATTCCATTACATTCATATACCACAATTTGTTTAGCCATTCCCCTATTGATGGGCATTCCCTCGATTTCCAATTCTTTGCCACCACAAAGAGAGCAGCTATAAATATTTTTGTACATGTGGGCCCTTTTCCCTTTTCTATGGTATCTTTGGGATACAGACCTAACAGTGGTACCTCTGGGTCAAAGGGTATGAACAGTCCCATAGCCCTTTGGGCATAGTCCCAAATTGGCTTCTTCTCATTCTTTCAGCATTTCATAGGGAACTAGTGCTCTACTTAGTCTAGCCATCCTTCATCCTTTGTTCTCGCTGCATGACTAATCCACCTCCTTTTCTTATCACAGATGTCCCTAACAATCCCATGGGTCTTTTTTCCCTACTCTTTTCTTTTTCTTTTTCCTTTTGCTTAGTAAAGGCATTTATTTAAATGGTATAGAAAAAACAGTAGTTACAACGCATTTTTCAATAAAACAAAAAGAACCCTATATCCCTGGTGCCACATAGAGTAAGAAGAAGAATGGGGACAAATTTATAGTAGAGGGGAAGTGATGGACATGTGTAAGGAACACAAGTAGCCAAAATAACTTGTGACTATAGAACTCTAGGGTCTTGATGTCTTTTCTTTCTCCATAGAGTCCTCATGACCAACTTTTCTCATAAAAGTCAGTGGAAGCAATACACCACACTCACCATATATCTCTCCATTGCCATTTGGGTAACCTGCGATTCTTATTCCCCCCAAACGATAATGTTTCATGATTTGTGGCCATATGACATTATTGGGAGAATATCAATGTTTAAGAGGGGGGATTTTAAAGCAGGGGGCACTTCAGATTCAATGAAAGCATTATTAGTTAATGTTTCCCAAAATAAGATCGACTATTGCCCACTCTCTTTGTCCTTTTTGTTTCTGGACCCAGCACATTGTCTATCTACAGGACATGGCCAAAGCAAACGGACTGATTAATTAACTCAATGGGATGCTCAACTGCAATAGGACATAGGCAATAAGCAGTCTTCATTCCCTTTCTTTTTTGTGTGTGAATAGCTAGGCCAATCTCTTCTGAATAGCTGCTGAGGAGGCCATGTAGTTTTCTGACCATCCAGTGCTAAAAAGAGACATCTAATTGAAGAACATTTGTTAAATACCTAGTCCATGTAGAACACTGGGGATGCAAAGACAAAAGTGAACCCATCCCTGCCCTCCAGGTGCTTACATTCCACTGAGAGACTAAAACACCTATGCAGGTAAATAAATACAAAGTATACAAAGCTGCAAAGTAATTTCAAGTGGGGAAGAGTACCTGGGGGTGGGAGAAGCCCTCCTGTAGGAGGTGACACCTGATGTGAGCTTTGAAAGAAACTCTCAGATGGAGAGATGAGGAGGGAGGGCACTCTAACCATGGGGTAAGTAGGTAGGAAGATGGGACATGAAATGGAGTATATGGGAATTAGTATCTTGAATGGAACAGAGAGTATTTGAAGTAGAATAATATGAAATTAGACTGGTGTGGCTCTTCCCACTAAACCACATTGCCTGCTCCCCTGAGGAATGCCCCATCCCGTGCTGGACTTTTTCATTGCTGACAAGTTCTGTGATCATTCCCCTAAAAGAGTCCTGAAATAAGACATAATTTTGTGATATTTCTTGGAATGGCTTAGAAAAAAAGATTTCCTTTCCTTAATAAAGATCCAGCCCTGAATATTGTCAGTACAGTCACAGGACTTAAATGGCCCCTCTGGGATGTGGTCCCTGAAGTCTCCATGATGCAGTGATTTCTCCAGAATCAGAAGTAACAAGCTCAGGAAACTTCAGAGAATACTTAAGAGGCTCCATGGCTTCTTGGCATCTTTGGATTACTTGCTGTTTGGTTCAAGGGAATGGAGGGGTCCTGAAGACTTCGAGGAGGCAAGCCCTTCCCCATCTCTCAGCTCAGTGTAGCCTGTCAGAAGCCCAGAAGCCCTGTCAGGAAGAGGGGGCATTCAAAGATAACAAGAGCTGGAAGAAACTTTAGAGTTCTCCGAATCTGCCCTCCCCATTTTATCACTTAAGAAGCCAAAGCCCAAAATGGAGATATGGGAATGTAGCATGATAGCATGTTAGAGCTTGAAAGGGCCTTACAACCCATTCAGGCATAGAATCCTAGAGCTAAAGCCAAAAAGACTTTAGTAAGATGCCGTCAAGTCCAACTCCCTCATTTTACACATGAGGAAACTGATTTGTCCAGGATCACCTGGTTTGGAAGTGTCTGAACTTAAATCTTCCTGACTCTAGGTCCAGAGTTCTAGCCACTGCACCATACTGCCTCTCATGATAGTCTGACTCATTCATTTTACAGATGGAAAAACTGAGACGTCTAGAGGGGGAGTCACTTGACCAACTAACCAAATTATTCAGATCCTGTTGACACTTAGAACAAATCAACAGGGATGTGTAGAAGCAGACCAGCTGAACAAGCTCATCTCTTTGGCGTCCCTTGCTTCCTTTCATTCCTCCTTGGAAATTACCAACTCCTACAGGAGCAGGTGATCATGGGAACCACAGATGACTGTGTCTCTGAAACCAACCTGGGGCAAGGTGGGGGGTGTGGGGGTGGTCCTGATAAATGGTATTATTCCCTGCTTTTTGAAGGCATTGTCCATGTGTTCTAAATAAGCAATGCACCCCTACACACACAGAACGGGGCATGGTGGAAAGATTGCTGGTCTCAGAGCCAGAACAGAAAAGGTGGGTTCTAGTCCAAGGCCTGCTATTTACTAGCTACATCATCCTGAGTAGATATCTGGGGCTCCATTTCTCCATCCATATAATACAGATAATGATACTCGTACCACCTTCCCCATCAGGTAACCATGAGGAAACTGTTGTGTGAACTTCAAGACAAATGCTAGAGAAATCAGAGTTGTTATTATCTTTTGAGGCTTTGATATTATGTCTTTGGAGTTATTATTTCAATTGAGGTTTAATGGGTAGGCTGTGGGACTTAGAAGGATTGTCATTTACCAACTGTGTGACCTTAACAGATTCCCTTATCTCTCTGAGCCTCAGTTTACTCATCTAGAAAATGTGTTTGACAAAACAAGTCTTTATAGGCTTGTTGCAAGGAAAGGTCTGTGTACAATGGGAAATGATAAAGAAATAGGCGCTCCTTCTTATTTTGAAAAGTGAATTTTAAAAGGGTCCAGGAACGTCCAATTATTTAAAGTGACACATCCCCCCTCCTTTCAACCTTTGCTTTGGAACCTGGGAGTAGGACTATTTGGCCAGGCCCTGCTGACCACAGACTGCACTGGATCTGCCTTTAGGAGAAAGGGAAACAAAGCTGCCATTCATGGACCCAATTTGCCCAGAGATCATGTCCTTCTGGTGAGTTGTTTGATGCCTGAACATAGTATCTCAGGTCTCTTCTCATCCTGAGCACCACTTAGAACTGCAGCCTGGCAGGGGGGAACAGGGCTTTGCTCCATGGGGGCCAACTTCTGGGAAGAGGGGCGCGTCCTTTGTGTGGTATAATGAACTTAGAGTCAAAAGATCTGGTTACCAATCCTTGTTCTGACATTTACAACTGCGTAACCTTTGACAAATCACTTTATGGGAGCAAGGCTTTCCTGTGATTGATTCTCTATCCCGCTACCCACAAAAACTGTTCCAAAGCATTCTCTCCTCTCCTCAGACCTCTGACATTAACCCCTCCCTTCACCCTCTAAGCTTCCTCATCTCACATTTTACCTAGAAAATAGAGGCCCTCTTTCCTTTCTCTTCATCTTAGAACCCCTTGGCATCATCCTCCATTCTCTCTTCCTTCTTGTCAGCCAAATGAGATGGCTCTTCTCCTCGCCAAGGCCATCCCTTCTTCTACCTGTGCTATTGATTCATGTCCCCTCCCATCTTCTCCACAAATTACCCCTAAATGATTCAGCCTTTCTTTCTAATCTGAAATCTCTCTTCATCTACCAGTCCCTTCCCTGCTGCCTACAAACATGCCCAAGTCTTCCCTATCCAGGCACCCCTGGAGATATTATCCCATAGCTCTCCTCTCTCATCCAAACTCCTATAAAAATCATCTATACTCACTGCCACCATCTTCTCCACTTTCACTCACTTCTCCACACTTTGCAATCTTGCTCCTGTCATTATCATTCAACTGAAAGTACTGTTTCCAAAAATATCAATGATCTTTAACTGTCAAATCTGATTGCGTTTTCTCAGTCTTTTTGACCTTATAGATCACCCTATCTTCCCGTATACTTTCTCCACTCTGGGTTTTCACGATACTGCTCCCTCTTGCTTCTCTACCTACTGATCTGACCACTGTTTCTCAGTTTCCTCTACTTACTTATTGTTCATAGTGTTCCCCTTAACTGTGGCTCTCCCCCAATCCAAGATCTAGTCCTGAATACAAACTGGCTATCCAATAGATATCTCAGACTCAGCATGTCCAAAACAAAACCCATTCTATTTCCCCTCATGGTCACTCCTCTTCCATGTTTCCCCATTTCTTTAAAGGCACTGCCATATTTTCAGTCTTTCGGGTTCCCCACCTCAATTTTGACTTCTACTCCTCACTCTCTCATGGTATATATCCAGTTCATTGCCCTATTTTTGTTTCTGTGTCCACAAAATCTATCACATCCATCCCTCTCTTACTACTCAAAGAGAGGCAACACTCTTGTTCAAGCCCTCCTCCTCTTTTAACCAAATGATTGAGATATCCTCCTAATTGGTCTCCTCTATCTCCAGTTTCCCTTCTCCAATCCATCCTGCATTAAGCAGTCAACCCTTTGACTTCAGCACAAGTCTGATCATGTTATTTCTCAACTTGATCATCTCCAGTGTTCCCTTCCTGTTTCTCTGTTTATATTTTAAAGTCTTCCACAAAATGGCCCCAACTTCCCCTTCCAGCCTCACTGTACATCCCCTCCTATACTCTATGGCCCAGCCAGACTGGACTTCCTGCTGTTTCTCACACACGACCTCCATCTTCTATCTCTATGCCTTTGTATCAGCTGTTCTCCATGCATGGAATCCACTCTCTCTTCAGTTCTGCTCCTATAGAATTCCTTGCTTCCATCAAGACTCAGTCCAGGGGCAGCTAGGTGGTGCAGTGGATAGAGTACCGGCCCTGGATTCAGGAGGACCTGAGTTCAAATCCGGCCTCAGACACTTAACACTTACTAGCTATGTGACCCCGGGAAAGTCACTTAACCCCAATTGCCTCACCAAAAAAAAAAAGACAGTCCAAATACTACCTTTTAAATGGAATCTCTTCTGATCTTTCAACTGCTAGTGTCCTTCCTCGCTGATTTTCTTTTCATTTGTTTTTATTTACTTTGTATTTGTTTGTATTTCAATTCTGTATTTGCTTTGTGTTGATTCTATTTTTGCTTACACATGTGCATATTGTTTCTTCTTATAAAATGTAAATTCCCTTAGGACAGTGAATATTTCCTTATTTTTCTCTTTGTATCACCAGCACCTTGCATAGTGTCATAGTAGATGCTCAGTAAATGCTTACTGAATATTTGGTCGATGCTGCCCTGAGCCTCATCCTTGCCTACTTTCATGCTTTCCTTGTTAACAACCATGTGAAGCAGGCAGAGCAAATATCACCATTCCCAGTTTACAGATGAGGCTGCTGACTCTCAGAAGTCAGTTTCAGTGACTTACCCAAGATAATAGAGCTCAGAAGTACTAGAGTCAGAGCTTGAACTGAGGTCCTACTAAGCAGAAGTGCAGGGATCTTTCCATTACACCCTGCTAGGGTGGGGTGAGGAGGAAGAAATACAAGATCCAGGGGTCCCTGCTTTCACAGCAGACCCACTCTTATAGCCCCACTCTGAGGACCATTTCTCTCACTGGCACCCTTTGATTTTGTTTTTTGATTCAAGTAGACTTTAATGTCTGGCCAGTCTTGGATTCTGGATCAAGACTCACTTTATCCAAGGAGCCTTACCTGACTAAGCCTACCCACCTCTGATCACTCCCAAACTCCATCTTCTTTCAGCACAAGCATAGGCTATAGAGAGAAAAGAATATAGATTTGTTAAGGATCTTAGTGTCAGGACCATGGCCAGCACTTGTAGTTAAGCCAAGAGTAGCTGGCTACTTTAGCAATTGAAGCCATGAATCGAAGTAAAAACTGGATTTGCACTGCCCTCCTGGGGTGGTGGTGGTCATGAGAGAGCAGAATCCAGATATTCAAAGAGAGGAAAAATCCTAGGGTCATAGCACCAGAGCCAATAGGGACCTCTATTTAGTCAAATCCCCCCACTTTATAAATGAGGAAACTGAGATCCAATTTAAGTTACTTGCCCAAGGCATCAGGGGCAGGATTTGAACCCATATTCTAAAGCCAATGTCATCGCCAAAGCCAATGTCATTTCCCCTGTAGCATGCTGCCACAAAGATCAGTAGATTTACTTAGACTGGCCCAAATTTGTGTCTTTGAATGGTCTTTGGTGTTCACAGAGTGAACGTCAAACAAAAGTTAGTTTCTGAGGTATGCCACTGTAGGGTGTCACAGCATTGTCTGGAGTTCCTAAGAAATGGCTTCCCTAACAAAGGTACAAATCAGGGAGAGAATTGTCCCCTGGTATCTATAATAGCACTTAGTACTATTGCCTTGCAATGGGTCAGTGTTCTGGAAAGGACTGAATCTATGATGAAAAGGCCTCTGAGAGACAACTTCAGCACCATTTCTGACATTGGTGTTCATTCTTTGGGTCATCCTACTCCCAGATGGAGTCTACTCCATCCTAAAGAGGAGTTTGAGAGCCCATACATAATACTCAGAGACCTTCTAGCACAGATTCCCTCATTTTACAGGTGAAGAAAGTGAGACACAAAGAGGGGAAATGAATTTCCCAGTTGCATAGCTCGTTGGTGGCAGAATTGGGATCACACTCAAGTGTCCTGATTCCCAGTCCTGATCTTTCCAGATCCTTGTGCTGCCACCCTGAGTTAAAGGATTACACCCTTAGAATGGAAGAACAGAGCTGGAAGGAACCTCAGAACTCATCTATTCCAACTAATTTCTTTTTACAGATGAGGAAATTGAGGCCTATAGAGAGCAAGTGTGTGTCATTTTCCAGTTGTCATTTTGTTGTGTTGTATGTATATATCTCCAAGTAGAATTATACAGGTCAACAGAGGAGATGATGTTATGCATACCTTTTCCCTGTAGCACCCAGTATAGTGCTGAGGACTGACTGTCGTGCTCAGTAGATAAATGCTCATTGAACTTGAGCTCATTCTCCATTCTGAACATGCCCATGCTCTCCACAGAAACTTTCAATGGCTCCCTATTGCCTACTGAATAAAGCATAAACTCTTTCACCTGGCATTCAAGGCCCTCCACAATCTGGCTCCAACCTTCCTTTCCAGCCCTCATATGACTCCCCGTCACATGATCTATGTTCTATTCAGCAATTCAATTCAACAAGTATTTGTTAAGCACCTACTATTTGCAAGGCACTGTACTTGATGCTAGGGATACCAAAGTGAATAATGACAATAACAACAACAACAACAATAATAATATTTAGATTACAGAGTACTTTACATATATTATCTCATTTGATCAAAGGAATTACAGTTAAGTAAGGAGTGATGGAACTGAAGCAGGGAATGGGAAAAATTACCAAAGCACTATGGCTTAGACTGAGCTAAACTGAGCAAATCTGTCTATTTTCCCTTTTGTCCATCCTACTCTCAACTGGAAGTAATTTCTCTTTCCTCACACTTCTTTTTTATTTATTTATTTATTTTTGGTGAGGCGATTGGAGTTAAGTGACTTGCTCAGGGTCACACAGCTAGTAAGTGTCAAGTGTCTGAGGCCGGATTTGAACTCAGGTCCTCCTGACTCCAGGGCCAGTGCTCTATCTACTGCGCCACCTAACTGCTCCCTTCCTCACACTTCTCATGGCACTTTGCAAGTCTATTTTCTATTCTTTGCGTTTGTGTCATCCCTGCCTTTCCCCCAATTAGACTGGAAACTCCTTGAGGGAAAGGGCTATATCATATTTATCATTGTATCCTCAATATTTAGTCAGGGCCCTGTACACAGTAGAATTAGAGACTGAATCTATAATTTCATTGGCATAAGGAACTCCCAGGTAATGAATCTCTCTGTACTAATGAAAGTGAGTACTTTCTCTGCAATATGCCCTCTTAAATCACCTGAATCAATGAAGGATCAAGTGACTTGCCTGGTTCTACACAGCTAGTATGTGTTGGAGGCAAGACTTGGACTTGAGTTTTCCTGATTCTATCCATTACACCATGCTACTTTTCTACTCAAGACCAAAAAATTAAACAGCCAAACCCAACAAGAAATAACTCCAACTAGGTGACTCAGTGGATAGAGTGCCAGGCTTGGAGTCAGCAAGACTCATCTTCATGAATTCAGATCTGGCCTTAGACACTTACTAAACTGTGTGACCCTGGGTAAGTCACTTAATCCTGTTTGCCTCGGTTTCCTCATCTGTAAAATAAGCTGAAGAAAGAAATGGCAAACCACTCTTTGACAAGAAAATCCCAATTGGTGTCACCAAGAGTCAGACATGACAGGAAGATGACTGAACGACAACAACAAAATACCTAGAAACATTATTAATTACCTATGAGACAGTTCAAAAACCATCTGCAGCAACAGTCTATGTGACAAAAGGAGCAGTTGGTACCACTATCACTGGTGGCCTTGACTTGGAGTCCAGGGGGGACCAAAGTAGCTGCCAAGGCAGCACCTTCCCTGGACATAGAGCTGTTTAAAGGGGGGGTTTCTGCTATACCTGGCAATATTAGAAAAACTGGATCTTCAGTGGTAAATGCAACATGAAAAAAGACTGAGAGATATGAAGGTGACATACTTAATCTCTCCAGTGTTTTGTGGGTAATGGCATCAAATATCTAGGATGTGGTATAGTAGGTGTTTAATAAATGCTAGTTAAATTGAACATGTTCAGAGGGGGTGGCCTAAATTGTGAGGGGGCTCAGGATCAAGGAACAGGGATGTTTGTCTTAGAAAGAGGAGGCTTATTAGGGTGACTTGATCTCTGTGTTCAAATATTTAAAGGCTTTTCATATAGAAGAGAGATTAGAATTCTTTGGCTCGGCTCCAAAAGGTAGAACTAGAACAGACAGGGAAGCTATATAGAGGAAGATTTTTGGCTCAGTTTAAGAGAGAATTTCTGAAAAAGCAGAGCTGCTCATAAATGCTTCATGAGGTAGTAAGTCCCCCACCACTGGTGGTCTTTAAATAAAGAGACATTTGATAAGTACCTGTCAGGGATCTTATAAAGGGAATGAATGTTTCAGGTAAGGGGGAGACCCCCTGAGGTTCCTTAACATCCTGAGATTCTAAGATTTGCTGAATTAAATTTTAAAATCACGTAACCTGACCTAGAACACCCTTTCCAACATCCCCAAGAAGTGGTCATCCAGCGTCCAAGGAGGGGAATCCCTCAAGATAGCCTGTTGTATTTTGGGGTGGCTCTGGGTGTTAGGAGGATTTTCTTGACATGGAATGGAAGCCTGTCTCTCTGCAGCTTACCCCACCCCTATTGTTGCTCTCTGGGGCCAAGTACAATAAGTCTAGTTCCTCTTTCATGTGACAGCCCCTCAACTCCTTGAAAGGCAGTGATCAAATTGGTTCTTTTTCTCCCCTTATAGAACACAATGGAGAGCCTGACCAGTTTGAACACCACAGAAGTGACAGAATTCATTCTGGTGGGTCTGTCTAATCACCCCAAAGCCCAAACTGCCTTCTTCTGTGCCCTAGTCATGATCTACTCAGTGACACTGGTGGGTAACGGTATCATCATTTTTGTAGTCAGAATTGATGGGCAGCTGCATACACCCATGTATTTTTTCCTCAGCAACTTGTCCTTCCTTGATATCTGCTACTCTACCAGTTCTGTGCCTCACCTGCTCTCCAATGGCTTTAGAGACTTCCCGACCATTTCCTATACCAGCTGCTATGCCCAGATGACCATCTCCCTCTTCCTTGGGATGACAGAGTGTTTCCTCCTTGCCGTCATGGCCTATGACCGATTAGTCGCCATTGCCAATCCATTGCGCTATACCCTCATCATGAACAATCGAGTCTGTCTGCAGATGGCCATAGGCACCTGGTTCAGTGCCTTCTTCTTAGCTGTAATGCCAATCATTGCTATCCCAGCTCGTTACTGTGGGCACAATGTCATCAACCATTTCACCTGTGAGATTCAGGCCCTGCTGAAGCTTGTCTGCTCAGACACCCCCATGAATCTAATCCTGGGTCTAGTCATCAGCGTGTGCACATTGCCACTACCCTTCAGCTTCATCCTCATCTCCTACATCCGCATTGTCATAGCAGTGCTCAGGATCCGCTCCATGGAGGCCAGGCTCAAAGCCTTCTCCACCTGTAGCTCCCACTTGACCGTGGTGACCATCTTTTTTGGGACAGCCATCTATATGTATGTGAAACCCCAGTCAAAAGAATCCCAGGATCAGGACAAAATCATCTCTGTGTTTTATGGAGTCGTGACCCCTATGCTGAACCCCCTCATTTATACCCTGAGGAACAAAGATGTTAAAGGTGCCTTGAGAAAGATTACTAAGAGGAAAGGGTCCTGAACTAACCTTTCCCACAGAAGATTGTCCGGTTGATGGCCTGACCTTTACCTGTGACAAAGACAAATTGACGTGTCAGGATTATTAAACGTGGTTTTGGCAAACCTGACATAGTAAAAAGAGCCCTGATGTGAGCCAAGAGCCCCAGATTCTTGTACTGGCTCTACTACTAACTCACTATATGAAATTGGGCCTCAGTGGACTCATCTGCAAAATGGAATGGTTGCATTAGATGTTCTCTGTATTACCTGAGTTTCTGGCTCAGACAAATAAGAAGAAAAGTCTAATCATGAAAGACAAGGCTGAAATTCTGGCAAAGGAGAGCAGTGAGAGATAACAACAGGAAATCTACCAGGAGAAGCTAAGAAAGGTCTCTAAGACCAGATTGAGCAAGAAGAAAAGGACACTGGCCTCCATCTTCTGAGAGCCAAAGAAATGTGGAAGTAGAGTGACATGGGAGGACTTGGCCAGAAGAGACTGGATAGGAAGCATTGACTACAAAGCTCCATTGAAGAAGGGTGCAGTGGGAGCTCCAAACATTGTGTGCTGTGTTACTGGGACTATATCAGTTCCCAGAGAAGGGTTGCTCACTGGTAGGTATTATTGTTTTCTGTGGACTCTGATTTGAGTTCTAATTGTTTCCCTTGACCTGTAAATGGACCCATGCTTTTAGCCTTGTGAACCTATGTGCTTGTTAAGGAAGTTAATTAATGACTGGACTCTGATCAGAAAAATATTGAATACTGAAGTTTCTAGTCATCTGGCTGGCTGAAGGCAATGAGCCAGAAAATTAAGTCCCCCAAAGTGGACCAGGCAATCTACCTGACCAGAACTGTATGAGGCACTATAAATGGGAACAAAAGACAAAAAAATACCCTGCCCTTGAAGCATTTAAGAAGACCAGACAAACTTATGAGAAATCATTTGGTATCTCAAGTGAGTCGAAGACAATTTAGCACACATTTCATGGAAGTACTAAGGCATACAAAAGAGGAAGTGATTGGCAGTGGACTAGATTCAGTCAAAGAAGTGGTAGAACTGCAAAAGAAGACTAGACTAGGGGCAGCTAGGTGGCGCAGTGGATAGAGCACTGGCCTTGGAGTCAGGAGGACCTGAGTTCAAATCCAGCCTCAGACACTTGACACTTACTAGCTGTGTGACCCTGGGCAAGTCACTTAGCCCCAATTGCCTCACAAAAAAAAAAGACTAGACTTGTTAGAATACATGAGACTAGATGGTCTTTAGAGTATCTTCTGGCTCTAACTCCGATGGTCCTATGAGAGCTACACTCCATCCAGGGACAAAAGCACCATCTACTGGCACAGACCACAATCTATTCAATGCTACCCATTCTGCGTGACTCTTGGTCATATTCTCCTAAGAGGAATGGACTATATGGCCTCTAAGGTCCTTTCTAGCTCTACATCTATTATCCTGTTGTTGTTCAGTCATTTCAGTTGTATCTGACTCTTCATGACCTCATTTGGGTTTTTCTTGGCAAAGACACTGGAGTGGCTTTAGCCATTTCCTTCTCCAGCTCATTGTACAGATGAGGAAACTGAGGCAAACAGGGTGAAGTGACTTGCCCAGGGTCACACAGGTTATGTCTGAGGCTGGATTTGAACTCAGGAAGATTATTCTTCTTAACTCCAGGCTTGACACTATCCACTGTATCCTTCTGTAAACCCTTCCCAGGCAGTTTGCTCCATATGCTAGAAATTTTCATCTTGATGTCTTTACACTGCATGGTTATCAATGAAGATGGTGGCTGGTCCATGTGTTACCCTCCCTCACTAGGGGACCAGCCCAAATCCTTTTCTAGTCATACAGACATCTTATATGTTCTCAATGTTTCTCCTTCTCACTTCTTCATTGATGATGTGCTGCAGCCTATTCATTCCCAGTATGCGTACCATCATTCGGCCTAACACAGGCATTTTTCATCTGCTTCCTTTGTCTTGTGGATACTTAGTTTGAATTCTGTTGAGTGATCACACATCTCCTTTAGAAGGCTCTGAAGTGTTTGGGGGATTGATGCAATTAGCATAATGTCATGTACAAAAAGGAACATCTGGGAGACCCTATCTATCATCTCTTTTTGTTGTGTCCTGGACCCCTCTGGCAGTCTGGCAAAGGCTATGGATCCCTTCTCAGAGTAATTCCCTCAAACTACTCCCTACCATGCACTCCCTGTCCTAGTGAAGTAGGGCTTTGCTCTCTCTCGTCCTGTGTTTTTATCCTGCCCTATCCTAACTCCGTGCCTTTGCTTGAATTATCTCTGGTGCCTGGAATGAACTCCATGATGGCCTCCATTTGGTGAAGCCCCTCCTTTTCTCACAGACTTAACTCAGATGGAATATGCTCCATGATATTCTATCTCTCAGAAGGTGAAAGTGATTTCTCCCATCTCAAACTCCTAGTACTTTGCCTTTGTCTCTTTTTCAGCCTTGTTTCCTATAGATTTACACCTAGCCCAATCTATTGGACCAGATATGCTTGGAGGACAGGGAATGTGTCACTTTTCTATAGAGGGCTTTGCATATAGCAGGTTGAATTGAACTGAACTGAATGGGGAAAGAGGTTAGAGGAAGGGGTGGAAGGAACTGGTTGTACTATGAAAGAATCTGGATCCTTGAGGGTATTTTTCCATGACAGACACTTCAAACATTATTTGGAGTCAGAGGATCTGAGTGTAAATCCTGTTTCTGCCTCTTACTAGCTGTGTAACCTTGGGAAAGTCATTTTGTCTTTGTGGGCCTCAGTTTCTTTATCTGTAAAAAAAAAAAGAGGTTGAACTAGATGATCCTTCCAGGGTTGACATAAGGATCAAATGAGATATTTGTAAGGCACTGAGAACAGTGCCTAGCACACTTAGCAAATGCTTGTCCCGTCCCCCCTTTCTCTTCTAGCTTTAACATCTATGATAAGTCTAACTTTAATATCTATGATTAAATCTTCAAATCTGTGATCGGTCATAGAAGAAAGGAAGACAGCCTACATTGTGACTTACCTTGACTTCAAAATTTTCTTTGTCTCTGATTTGGACTCAAGGCCTTGGTTCAAATCCTGGTTCTGCCACTTAAGAGCTGTGTAACCTTCAGCAAATCAATCAACAAACATTTGTTAAACACCTGCTATGTGCCAGACACCATGCCAAGTGCTGGGGATACAACAAAAGGCAAAAAACAGGGTTATTGCCCTCAAAGAGCATGCATTGTGACAAAGGAGAGAGCAGGCCAATAACTGCACACATACAAATATATTCAGTGCAAGTGGAAGGCAATCTCAGAGGGAAGGTACTAGCAGTGGAAGGGAGAGGAGGTGGATATTGAGCTTGGTCTTGAAGGAAGCCAGGGAAACCAGGATGCAAAGGGAGGCAGAGCCAAGGAGGGAGAGTGTTTCAGGTATGGAAGACAGCCAGTGAAAAGGCCTAGAGTGGAGAGGTGTAGTGTTATGTATACAAAATAGCAAGCAAGCCAGTGTAACTGGATCCTAGAATGATTGGAAGGGAGAAAGGTAAATAGATAGATATAGATATAGATATAGATGTAGATGTAGATGTAGATGTAGATATAGATGTAGATATATTTGTGTGTATATATAGAGAGACAGACAGAGACAGAGACAGAGACAAACAGACAGACAGACAGACAGACAGACAGACATAGAAGAAAGGTAGAAAGGATCCAGCTTTTGAAGGGCTCTAAATGACAGAGAACTTTCTATTTCCCCTGTCTGGGCCTCAGTGTCTTCTTCTGTTAAATGACTTTAGGGAGGGGAGAATGGACTAGATGATCTCTATGGTAACTCCCAGTGGTGACATAGTAAGATACTATTCCGGGAGCCAATCAGTGGAGTCTCTAATCAATTCGAGGAGCTAACCAGGAGATAAGCTTTTATTTGGGAACTTGGATCATCTAGATTGGTTGTGTCAAACTCAAATAGAAATGGGGTCTGCTAAAGTGACCATGCAGACCACATCTTGACTTAGTTTTAAAATGTAATATTATCTATATTTTATTGTGGTTTTATTTATTTTGTTATTTTCCAATTAAATTTTATTCTGGTTCAGGTCACATTCTGGAGTGCTGTGGGAAGCATTCAGGCCATATGTTTGACACCTCTGGTCAAAACCTTGCAAATTTAATGTTGCAGAATCTCTTCTTTTTTAATCCAAAAATTTTACATTTTCATAAAACAATCTGCATAAATAATTTCATGGCTCATACTTCATTCAAATAAAATGAAGAAATTATTATAACTTTGTAAACTCACAAATATCAAACCTATAACCAAAAATTACATGACAGAGTTATTTGTTGATAAAATATTGTATAACCTTCATATTTACAACTTCTTCAAATAATAACCATAATGTTATTATTAATGTGTTGTGTGGCCTTGTTTTTTCAGTGCTGAGTTTCTCAAAACATGGTTTCATTGATGATACTGCTATTTGTAATTCTTTTTTTTTTAAGTGAGGCAATTAGGGTTAAGTGACTTGCCCAGGGTCACACAGCTAGTAAGTGTTAAGTGTCTGAGGCCAGATTTGAACTCAGGTACTCCTGAATCCAGGGCCGGTGCTCTATCTACTGTGCCACCTAGCTTCCCCTGTAGTTCTTTTTCAACCACTAATTGACACTGATACCTTTGCCTTGTTAGCAGCCCTAAAATGGAAAACCTCATTTCACACTAACAAGATGTTGTAAACTGTAGTAAAATTTGTATTCTTTTAATAAAACAAAGAATTTTTATTTACCTGTGTGTTTTGACACAATAAGACTTTCAGGTTCACATGTTTGTTTTGTTGTACTATCACAAGATAAGTCTATTAACTGTTCTTCAAATGCGCCATGCTTGTCTACATCAAATGGGTTTCTTTTCCATTAATGTTTAGAAATATCTTTTTTTCTCTGGGGCGTCTAGGTGGCACAATGGATAAAGCACTGGCCCTGGATTCAGGAGTACCTGAGTTCAAATCTGGCCTCAGACATTTGACACTTACTAGCTGTGTGACTGTGGGCAAGTCACTTAATCCCCACTGTCCCGCAAAAAAAAATCTTTTTTCTCAATAATACCTGTGATATCACTGGTATAGGGAACTGCCAAGGAGGAAACTCCCCTCTGCCAATGCTGGTTAGCAACTTCAATTTACATTCTTGGAGAATTTTCTGAGGAATTGGGAGGCTGGCTATGTGACTTGCCCAGGATCACATAGCTAGTGTCAGAGGCAGGTATAGCAGAGGTCTTTCTGACTTGAAGGCCAACTTTCTATCCATTATACCACAAAGCCTCTCTCTCTCTAGTGTAATGGAGATCTGGTACATGTGTAGATTCTATCAGTTTTCTATGATGACTTCTCCATATGGAGGACGTTTAGCGAACTACTGCTTCTGGGAAAATTGTGATAATACATGAGGAAAGTATCAGAGAGAGACTAGAGCATATGCGAGTATTCTGTAGCTGGTTCTGGTTGGCCTACTAAATGGTTGAGAGGAGATGTTTTCTATTGGCTGTTCAGCCAGAACGGTTGCATTTTCAGAAGAGCTTGAATCCATTCTGGCTGTCTCGTTGCTGCATTCATATGTGAACAGAGTGAGGTGATTCCTACACTCACAACTTCTGGAGGACCATGAAGTAAGGAGGAGGGCCCAAGGGCTTCCCCTTACCTCTGAGACCAAACAGCCCCCTGAAAATCGAACTTCTTTGGCCTTTTCATCCATTCTTTTACATTTGAGGAGCAGGCAGTGCAGTCTCCAATGCGGGAAGTTTCAGAGGCTGGGAGAGCGAGTCAAGGAATCCAGGAGTCAGAATTCAGGCCAAGTTTTGCAGCCATCTAAGCACTGATTCCTCAAGGAGCAAAGAACAATCTTTAGGAGCCTAGCCCAGCAGAAGGACTCATCCAGTAGTGATGTCATGTTTGGATGTGAACTTGATGGAGTCAGTACTATGTGGGAACTGAGCTAAGTTTTGAGCCTAATTCCACCCCCCCTCATCTCAGGCCAAGGTGGTATGTGTGTGTATAGAAGGGCACTGAGGTGTTGGGAGAATTTATGTATATAAATATAAATATATATACACATATATAATGTATATATGTACGTGTGTGCATGCGTGTATGCATATATGCATATACTTGTATGTATATGCATATATGTGTATATGCATATATATATATTTCTTTCTATATCTTTGAAGTAAATATCCCTTTGTAAAACCCAGCTGGTGTTAAGAGGTTAATGGAAAAAAAGAGGTTAATGGAACAGGGGCTAGGTATTACCCCCCTAAAATGGGGAAACAAAGCTGGTGGGGGCTTGAGACACTACCACAAACCCTTTGGTGTACCCAAGAACCCTTAGGGAGTAGTCTACCTGGCCCTCAGAGAGTGGGGCTAAAGTGTACATGTCACAGTAGGAATATTTACATCTTTAAAATAAAATGGAACTTGTTTCTATACACTATTTAAGTCATTAATTATCAGGTTTTTCTACTTCATTTTCAGGAAAGGTTGGGTTTTTTTCATTGAGAAACCTATAAAAATAATATTTTGTAAATTTATTATCCATAGCTTTAACTTTCTAATAAATTCAGTCATTTTTTCCATTTTGGATCAGAGTATAAATGTGAAGACTTCACACCAATTTACTTGGAGTACTCAATTTTTTCAGATATATTCACCAAATAAACAATGTTCAACAGGAAAGTTTTGTTATAAAATGAATTTGCTTCATCTTTATCATTATCACTAAGAAAAATGTCACTTTCTTCTTTTAGCTCAAACACCCTTTCAAAATAATTTGTCATGAGAAAGCTGGTCTATTTTTCAATAATATAGAAGTACCCTAGGCTCTGCCCTCATATTATCATGGATTTTGCAAACGCCTTCCTTTTAGTGGGCTGTTTCTTATAAAGTTGATTACTCTTATAATAACTTGGAAAACTAGATAGCTCTTCAGTTACGTTTTATGGATATAAGTGATTTTCTGTGAAGTGTTCAATGTCCAGATGGCATTATGGGGGGGGGGGCATTTTAAACTAGCACTTGTAGATTTGTGTTCTGTCCTAATATTTATTATGTTGTCAGTGCAGAGTACAATAAAATTCTCCCACAAAATAACATTTTCATTTAAAAATTTGCCAATTATACTCAAATTTCTTTCAGTGTGCCCCTGTCATCAACAGGTTTGTAAAGTAATAAATCTTTCCTACTTTGGTTTCAACATATGTAATCAATATGATTACATACATAATCAAATGAGCATCTTTAACCATGTCTGTTGATTCATTCCCTTGCAATATGATGCATTTTGAATTCATTTGAATTGATCACAAAGATATTTGGATGTTTGCAGGGCAAGTTCCCTTCTTTCCATTTTATCTACAAGTGGAACCATTTGCTACTTTGTGTGAGTCACCAAGTATTGATCTGATCATGTCACGAGCTACTGGCAGGACCAACATTTCTCCAAGTGAATGAGACTTTTTGCACCTATTAATTCTGTCAGCCACCTTTTGGGATGCATGTGATCCTCTTGATGTCACAGGCATGGTTTTGAGGGGAAAATGCATCTGCTTGCTTAAAGCATCTAATTTTCTCTGGAACAAATTTATCTTGTCTTTCCAGCATATTCTGAATGTGTGCTTGCAAGGTATTTTTTTAATTGATTAGGTTTCCTGTTATCTTTAGTTAAAGTATTGGAACAAAGCAAACGCAATGGTCTTCCCTCTCCAACAATAATCCCAATGATAAATATAGTGGATTGTATTTTTTAGACTTGGACTTTCTTACTTTGTGTGTATGAGTAATGGGACATTGATTTCCACCCATGAGGAAAGAGTCTCATACCAATTGGGCTTTAGGACTTGGGTTACATATATAGCTCTGCCACTTCAATTATCACTCTTGTCTTTCCTCGTGCTAGTTACTGCTGCACTACTGGATTTTCCCTATGAACCAATTGTGTCTTTACCCATCACAAAGATATATTATTTCACTTTTTAAAACTGACATAAAAAATTTAAGACATTTAAATTTGTAGAAAATTTCAAATGATCATCTATAACCATTCACGAATTATTTCAATTTTTGAAAAGTTCCAGGGTTTTGGGGGAATACGTTTATTCTGTTGTACTTAGCAAAAGGAATGATGTTGAGAAATATAGCAGACATGACATGTTTAATTTCCATATACAGTTTATTTAACTTTGAATTTATACACTTCACATTCACATGCATTAAGCAGCGTTGACACAACTTACCTGTGTCGGGAGCGTACCCTGACTGATAGACAGCGACGACGGCACATTGCACCTGCGTTCAGATTCACCAAGCAGCAATTCAAATGTTACCTCTTTTTGCATATACTATATTAAATAACTACTGTGCTGCATTCACTGTCAAAGCAAACGATTCTCCTGACTCCCCTGGCTTCCTTCAACACTCAGCTCGAATCTCACTTTTTGCAAGAGGCCTTTTTTCTCTCAGGCTAGTGCCTCCCATCTTATATTACCTCTACTTCCCTACATATATCTCGCATATCCATAGGTTGGGTCTTTTTGCTTGTTATCTCCCCCATTAGAATGTAAGCACCTTGAGGGTAGGCACTATTTTTGCTTAGTATCTCCAGCACTAAACACAGTGCCTGGTACACAGCAAGTGCTTAATAATAGCTTGTTGATGACTACATTCACTCAATGCCAAAATGCCCTCTGTGAGTCCAGGTATAGACAACCAAAGACATGGCTGACCCCCAAGGAGACTTATCAAGTTCGTCAGAGATCTCCCCTGCTCAACTTCCATATTATGGAAAAAGTGCTAAAGTCAATGCCTGGCATTCAATAAACTGCTCCAAACCCTCTTTGGCATAAATGACTCTGCCACTATTTCTTCAGCTCTGACAGAAAGGTCCGAATTATCAAGGTTCCTTAAATCACTAACATCCTGAGTCTGTGAGTCATTCTTTTCTTTTCTTCTTTTTTTTTTCTTTTGCTTTGATCAAGGGTCCTGAGCTTGTTACTTGACCTGCTAGTAGCTGGAATTGATTAGCAGGTGTGGGAAAGGCAAAAGCAGCCTTTAATGGGAAGGAACCCTGACAGAGCAGCTCTTGGGAAAAGTAATTGGGAGCTCTGTGTGAATACAGTTATAATGAAAGCAGGAGAGAACAGAATTAGAGGCAGCTGTGATGGGGAAAAGGCACAGTGGTCCCAAAGTCAGAGGATTTATGGATCTTCAGGGTCATCCAGCCCAACCCCCTCATTTTACACGTGAAGAAACTGAGATCTCAAAAGAGGGTCACACACCTGGGCCATGACAGAGCCAGGATTCTAATCATGGAAGCCTTCTCATTCCAGATCTGCTACTTTCTTTATGCCACCATAGCATCATAAGACCCGATTTCAAGTCAGCTGTGTCTGATTCTTCCTATCTTTGTGGCTCTGGGCAAGGTATTTAACTTCTCTGTTCCTCGGGCTCCTCATTTGTCAACTGGAGGTCATGATACCTGCACCATCTATCTCACAAGGATGTTGGGAGTCAAGAACTGTGTAAACCTGTGAGTTATTATAATTAATAAAACTGTTATAGAACTGTTATCATAGCAATTCTCATAATCCCAATCATAATAAGTGATTAAAATATGCTTTTCAAGTGTTAGTTTCCCTAAAAAAAATCTTTCTGATGATACCTAAGAGTTGGAAAGGGGCATATGGGATGGACTAGCTAATAGACCAGCCTATGTAAATGAAGTCAAATCCTCAGGTGAGAGAGGTCATGAGAGTCGGGGCATTTTCTGTCCAGAAATAAAGCTGCAAAGGTTGTACGGGAAACTGAAATGATTGAGATTGAGGATGGCCTGCCTGGAGAGTTTCTGATGGCCTTGGAAATAACCTCCGGAATGAGTTAAAAGGGCTAGTTTAAGATCAAAGGATCATAAATGGAGAGCTGGTGGTAACCCTAAAGGTCAGCTGGTCTGACATCCTCATTTGACAAAGTAAGAAATGGAGAGGAAGGGACTTGTCCAAGGTTATACATAAGATCTTAGATCTAGAGCTGCAAGGAACCTTAGAAGCCATTTAGGCCTACTGTCATTTTACAGAGGAGGAAATCGAGGGCAATGGAGGGGTGTGATTTCTTCAAGGCCACACATAGGATCATAGATGTAGGGCTGGAAGGGACACTGGGAGCCATCCTAGTCCAA
Source organism: Dromiciops gliroides (assembly GCF_019393635.1). NCBI lineage: Eukaryota > Metazoa > Chordata > Mammalia > Microbiotheria > Microbiotheriidae > Dromiciops > Dromiciops gliroides. The sequence continues at coordinate 47,042,975 of NC_057867.1, forward strand.
CCCCTTCATTAGATAGATGAGAAAACTGAGGCCCAGGAGGGGAAATGACTTGTCCAAAGTCACAAGGCTTGGGCTCTGACTCAGAAGCTGGATATGGTAGTAGGTAACAAGGTCACCGAATCACAGAAAGCCAAAGCTGAAAGGTACCTCAGATATGGTCAGTAATCGTTTGACAGACAAGGTACCTGGAGGCCTCAAGGCTGGGGATGGTGGTGACTGTGTCGAGTAGAAAGGTCACAAAACAACAAAATGGGGAAAGGGCCCTAGAGATAACCTAGCCCAACCCTTTCATCTGACCACAAAAGAAACTGAGGCATAATGACTTTTCTAGTGGCACAAGGGAGTTGCAAGAGTCCGAAATCTATCTTAGTGCTACTGACCTCATGTCCAGGGCACTTTTTCCTGCCACGCTGAAGATGAATAAAGCTTATGGGATAGAATAGGAAAATTAAAATTTAGCAAAAAGTAATTCAAACGGGCAAAAGTGAAACTCCATAAGTATCATCCGGGAGCATGAGAGCCCCCAGCCCAAACCCCAGACGTGGAATGGATTTCTCCTCTTGGATCAGTCTCATGGACACCTCCCAATCAGAGACTCTGGAGAAGAGCCAACATCCAGGGAGACCTTCAGCCCATGTGGGATGGAAACTTTCAGTTCCCTGACCTGTGAAATCCATACAGCAAAGGACAGTGATTAGACGTGCCATGAGCCTGGAAATACCTTGGAGCCCTGGCTATTGCATTCACAGCTGTGAAATCCCTTGAACTGGGCTGAGTACTCTTCCTTCTGTTACCTTCAACACTCCAGAAATGGAGAAAGGCCCAGGCCAGGAGCCAGGAGCCAAGGGTGCTCCACTCTGTCCCAGACTCACTGTGCGACTTGGGGGAAGTCAGGCCTCAGTCTTCTGGGCTTGGTAGTGGGAAGAATCCTCTTTGTCTGACACCCCTCATGGGGCAAATGTGGGAGGGCTTGAGGGACACAAAGCATGGAGAGAGCCCTGGACAGACCTGAGCTATGGCTATCTCCATCCTTATCTCTAACTGTGCTGTGCTGTGCTGTGCTGTACTGGGAAAGTGTCTCATCCTATCTAGACTTTACATTCTCGTCTTCCCAATTTTGACCCAATAGAGATAGGAACTGGCCTTGTGATTGCATAGGTATAGAGCACTCCCAGGCGAGGAAATTCTTTCCACCAGCACAGATCAGCACCTTATTTACTGAGTGGAGAGTATTGCGTAGAGCCTAGCTTCTTAAACTGTGGGTCATGACTCCATATGGGGCCACGAAAAAAATTTGGCAATAGTAAAAGGTTATGTATACCTATTTTGTATACCCAGAGTCATGTAAAAATTTCTCAGGCAAAAAGGGTTTGTGAGTGGAAAAAGTTTAAGGAGCCCTAGCCTAGAGCACAAAGAGGTTAAGTGATTTGCCCACAGTCACACATCCAGTATATTTCGAAGGGGGATGTGAAGCTAGGTCTGCCTGACCCCAAGGCTCTCTCTCTACTCACTTCACCACACTGCCTCTCTCTTCAGACTATAGGTAACCAGTTCAATATTACAGGATCCTCTAGTCTCAAGTCCTATTGCCACTCATGACTTGCTAACCCTATATTCCTCCCATAGCTTGCTGGCCAATGAGGACATCATGAAACCATGTTGATTGGGTCCACTACCAATTTATGGAATTGAATGTTGCTTGGGCCCAAGTACCATAAGCCATTCCTTTTCATCTCCCTTACACTGCTTATAGTGGTTATTCCGTATATCCTATTCTCTCCTCAAGCCTACTCCACCCCTCCCTTCTCCTCAACCTCTCAGCAGACCATTGAGCCTCATACTTTATGGAGAAAATAAAGGAAATTCTTTTTGGGCTCCCTCTTCTCCCTCAATGTCCTCCCGTCCCCCTCCTCCTTCATTCTCTGATGAAGAGGTGGCCAGACCTTCTACTTGCATACTTTATCCTCTCCCTTTCCATCTCCTTTGAAAGATTTCTCCAGCAACTCTTTCTTTCTCTCTCTTAATCTCTTTGCCCCCAGAGGGCAGAATAGGAGCACTGAATGAAAACTGCAAAGAGCTGGAAAGAGGCAGAGGTAAGGGGAAATTTCCTGACCATTAGAGCTCTTGCAAAGTGGAATGTTCGGCCTTGAAAAGAGGTAGTGGCTTTGAAGCAGCTAGGTGGTCCAGTGGACTGGTCAGTGGGGGTCCACTGGACCTGGACTCAGGAAAATCTGAGTTCAAACCTACCCTCAGACACTTATTAACTGTGTGACCTTGGGCAAGTCACTTCACCCCTGCCTGCCTCAGTTTCCTCATCTGTCAAATGGAGATAAAAATATAACACCCCCCCCAGGGTTATTGGGAGATTCAAATGAGATTATTGGAAGGAGATTAGCACAGTGCCTGGCACCTAGGAAGCACTATATTAATGTTAGCTATTAATATTATCTTCCTGGGTGATCTTTAAGCAAGGACTTACAAGACCTAATATAGGACAGGTTTTATTTATAATGTGACAGAAAATGCAAAGGACTCTTAACTGGAGCACAGAGCCAATCAACATCACTCCCTTTCCCTTTCTAGAGGGAATCAAGCAGCTTTCCTCTCGGGTGGGTTCTGCCTTCCCTTGGGATCCATGCATTCAATATGACTCAGAGTAGTAAGGTCTACTAACCTCTCTAGCTTTGTGGGAGGTTCAATGGCTCCACAGACTCTCCCACATTCTCTTCCCTAAAACTCCAACTTTGCCCATATCTTTGCTTAAGGTTCTTGGTACCATTTTGACAGAATGTGTCTGTGTATATGTTTACATGTATATATACATGTGTGTATGTATGTAGATTGTAGATATGGATATATAATTGGTGTGAACTTTGGTCACCTGACCAGGCAGAGAACATATATGGAAATAGAACAGTTTGGCATGGGCAGACCACATCTGCTAATTCTAGGAGCCTCTTTTTAGTTAGGGAATTGATAAGATGAAATACTTCCTAAGGCAGGTGAAGAGGATGGTGATGGGGCTGGAGTACATGTCATACAAGGATTGGTCGAAAGAATTAGGGATATTTCATCTGGAGAAGAGAAGACTTAGAGAGAGACATTTAATCTGCTGTCAAGTATTTAAAGCATTATCCCCTGGAAGAAGACAATTGTTTGGCAGAACCAGGAGCCATTGGTGGACGTTGCAAAGGAGTAGAGTAAGGCTGGAGATCAAGAAAGACTTCCTAACAAGAAGAGCTAGCTTTCCCAAAGTGGAGGTTCTTCCACATTGAAGATTTTCACATAGATGACCACTTATTGGAGGTGTTGCCCCTTGTTTCCTTGGAACATTGAGGGATAGGTAGTATCCTTCCTCCTCAATGACTCTCAAGTTTATTTACTTGTGAAATAAAGGGATTGGACCAGATGATCTCCAAGTCCTTTGCTAGTTTTGACATTCTATGATCCCAAGATCCTTGGTCAAAGTGAGGGCTGGAATGTGACATTCCAGGTCTTTCTTGAGCACTCAGGTCTGGTACTTTGACACATTTGGGAACATTCTGGATTTCTCATAGATAAGCCTCAGCCCCCTTATAGACACACACACACACACACACACACACACACACACACACACATATATACACACACACATGCACATACCATAACCAGACAGATGTGCCCCAAGGGAATAAGTATGACCAGATGTGAAATCCTTTGCTAGGTAATTTGTATAGGGCCTCAATATCATCTGGACACTGATGAATTTTTTCCAACTAACGTGTGAAGGGCATGGAGCATGTCCCCTAAGTATTTCTGGAGTTTTGAGGGTAACAGAAGGAAGACTACTCAGCCCAGTTCCAGGGATTTCACAGCTGTGAATGCAATAGAGCCACAGCCGGGGCTCCAAGGTATTTCCAGGCTCATGGCACGTCTAATCACTGTCCTTTGCAGTATGGATTTCACAGGTCAGGGAACAGAAAGTTTCCATCCCACATGGGCTGAAGGTCTCCCTGGATGTTGGCCTTTCTCCAGAGTTTCTGACTGGGAGGTGTCCATGAGATTGATCCAAGAGGAGAAATACATTCCACATCTGTGGCTTGGGCTAATCAAGAGACCTCAATGAAAACCTCACTTTCCCCCCCCACCCCGATCCCCCTAGCCTCTTCACCTCCCACCAGTCTATATTATCTCACTTGTACCCCTTGGAATTATACTTTGTTTAATATTTCTTCTCCTACTCTATCCTGTAAATCTTATTCCTAGGGAGGGAACACAGTAAGTAGGAGAAAGTGCCCTGGGCAGGGGGTCAGGAGACCTGGGGCAGGGGGATGGATCAGATGGTCTCTGAGGTCCCTTCCACACTCTGTAATTCAATGGCCACTTTACCTGACATGACCACCTGGTACCATACTCAGCCTCTGAGACCTCAGTTCTCCTGACCTAGATGTGGAGAAATTCTTCCCTCATATGCTTGACCTGCCACCTACTTCTCTTTAGCTCCTCTAAGACCATCTTGGGAGTTCCCAAAAGGTGCTTTCCTAAGCTCCTCACTCAAGTCCTGATTTCCTGTCATAGAGATGAGCTTGGGATATCAAAGGCTTTACCAGCAGATCCCCACCTGGCAGGTCCTTCCAAGCAAGAAAGGCTCTGTGTGTGGCCTGACAAAGGGATTCTTTGTCCTCTGAGGATAGAACCAGGAGAAATTGGTGGAAATTGCAAATGATCATGATGATGACAGCTACCATTTAATAGTTTGCACTTCAAAAATATTCTCTCATTTAATCTTTGCAACAACTCTATGAGGTAGGTGCTATTTTTATCCCCATTTCACTGATGAGGAAACTGAGGCAGGCAGAAGTGAAGTAACTTGTCTAGGATCATACAACTAGTAGGTATCTGCAGCAAGATTTGAATCCAGGTGTTCCTGATTCCAAATTTAGCGCTCTAGCCACTTCACCGCCTAACTGCCTTCAGTAGGGAGGTAGATTTCAGGAGTAGATTTCAGATTAATGTCAACTCTGGTGTGGGTCCAGAGATGGGCTAGACCTGTGAAAGTTGTCTGAGTACCAGCCTCAGAGAGGCTCATCACCAAAGGGGTGGCCACCAGGTAATGAATATTTGGTCACAGCTACTTTTGAAATTATCTACTGAGATGTGGAGTCAATGTGTATTGGTGGAGTGATTACCCACAATGAAAAAAATCCTAGATCTTTTAAAGTACTGAATACAAATTAATTGTGCCTCATGGCAAACCAAACTCTACCACTGATGTGTATAAGACATCAAAAAAGTGACTGAAAACTCCAACTGGAAACCCTACATAAATATAAAAGAGCATGTATGTCATAACAAACAGGACAGAAAGTATTACTTTTCAGAGCTATGGCTTGGGAGAAAATTCTTAACCAGTACACAATGACCAGCCAATCAAAAATTTCTTCTGTAATCTCTACTATTGCTGAAGGGAAATGAATGCATGGCTGCAAGCTATCCCCCACCATCAACAACCATTCACTTCTATCCAGTGGAAATGTGTGACTGCTCTATTCATAGACCTCAAACAGGGTCTTTTCCAGTTCCAGAAAGAATAAAAGATCTGATTTCAAATCCCAACCCTTTTACTTATTAGCATGTGACCTTGGACAAGTCACTTCCCCTAAACTGGGTTTCAGTTCCCTCCCCTATAAAATGAAAGGATTAGACTCAATTACTTCTGTGGTCTCTTCCCTTCCCAGCCTAAAATACTATGACTCAGCCTCCTCCCTAGGGCTCCAGGAGGCATTCTAATGAGCCTTTCCTCATTCTTATCTCACAGAGGTAGAAAAGGCCTCACAGGTATTCTAGGTTAACCATCAGATGGGGAAACTGAGGAATAGAGAAGTTAAGTAACTTCCCAAAAGTTAATCTAGATCCTCCTGCAAATCCAGCACTCTCTGCACTGCCCTGGGCAAATATCTTTGATGCTACTTCTCACTCAAAGATACAACTGCCTGCTTATACCCACCATTCGTGTTTCTTTTTAAACTAAATAAATGTTTTCTTGATTATCTTTTTTGTACATCCTATGTCTTTCCAGTGACTTATCCCCTTGTTTGCAACTAAGAAGTAGAGATAAAACATACCATCACATTGGCCCTGCCTGATAGTGGATGCCTCATTCCTCACCTCTAATCCACAAACTCCCTGCTGAAAGGAGGGAGGCTGTCTTTGCTAAGGGTTCACTGAAGACATAGTTAATCATCGCATTGATAAGAGTTCTGATGTCTTTCAACATTGTTTCCTTTATACTATTCCCACCACACATTACTATTCAACATAGTGTGAAAAATGCTAGCTATGGCAATGAGACAAAAAAAAAAGAAATTGAAGAAATAAGCACAGGCAAAGGGGAATCAAAATTATCACTTTTTGTTGGTGATATGATAGAGAACCTAAAAAAACCTAATTAAAACAATTAACAACTTCAGCAAAGTTGCAGGATATAAAACAAACCCACACACATCATCAACATTTCTGTATATTACCAACAAAACTCAGCAGGAAGAGATGCAGAAGTTCCATTTAAAATTATTACCAAAAGTATAAAATACTCAGGAGTCTACCTGCCAAGATACACAGGAACTATGTCAACACACTTACAAAATACTGTTCACACAAATAAAGACAGATCTAAATAACAGAAGAAATGTTAATTGTGTATGGGTAGGTTGAGTCAATAAAAATGACAACACTATCTAATTTGGTTTATTTTTTTCAATACCATAGCAATCAAACTACCAAAGGAATGCTTTATGGAGCTAGGAAAAAGAACAACAAAATTCATCTGGAGAAAAAAAAGATCAAGGAAATCAAAAGAATTAACAAAAAAAGTTTGGAGGAAAGGGGCCTAGCTGTACTAGGTCTCAAACTATACTATAAAGTAGTAATAATCAAAACAATTTGTCACTAGTTAAGAAATAGAGAGGTTGATCAGTGAAATAGTTTAGGTATACAATGTACAAAGGCAAAGATCCTAGCTTCTGGGGCAAGAACTCACAATTCAACAAAAACTTGGCAAAACTGGAAAGCAGACTGGAAGAAAATAGGTATAAACTAATTCACACCATAAACCAAGACAAGCTTCAAAAGGGTACATGATGGAGACATAACGGTTGACATCATAAACAAATTAGAGGAGCAAGAAGAAATTACTTGTCAGATCTATGGATAAGGGGAGTTCATGAGCAAGCAAGAGATAGTGAAGATCAAAGAGGTAAAGTGGACAATTTTGGTTACATACAATTAAAAGGTTTTGCACAAACAATACCAAATGCTACTAAAATTAGAAGATAAGCAAGTAAATGGGGGGAAATTTTGCAGCAATTTTTTCTGATAAAGGTATAATTTCTAAGATTTGTAAGGAATGGATTCAAATTTATAAACACAAGAGGCATTTTCTAATTGATAAATTGTCAGAGGCTATAACTAGGCATTTTTTTCGGAGGAAGAAATCCGAGCAATCAATAACCATATGAAAAAAAAATGTTCTAAATCAGTAATAGAGAAATGCATATTAAAACAACTCTGTTCCATTTCAGTCCCATCAGACTGGCCAGCTTGACAAAAAAAGGAAAATGAGAAATGCTGGAGGGGCTATGGGAAAAGAGGCACATTAATGCATTGTTGATAGAGCTATGAATTTGTCTGGCCATTCTGAAAAGCAATTTGGACCAGTGCCCAAAAAGCTACTAAACTGTGCATACTTTTTGACCCAGAAATACCACTAAGAGTTCTATACCCAAAAGAGATCAAAGAAAGAAAAAGGCCTGTGTATGTAAAAAGTATTTATAGCAGTTCTTTTTTGTGGTGCAAAGAATTAAACTGTTTTTTGGGCCAGGTCTCCCACATCTTGTACTTATGCAATTGATTTTTTATTTACCTCAAATACTTATACTCAAGTGTTATCCCTACCAAACTTCTTATTATATTTGGCCTATATTTGGTTCTAGTGTGTTGAACTCTTTAAAAATTTTTCATTTTGTTTTTATCGATTAACAAAAATATATTTTTCTCTTCCTCCCTCCCATTGAAAAGAATAAGAAAAACAAAATCATTGTTAAAATTTGTATATACAAACAAAATGAATTCTCTTAGTGGCCATGTCCAAAAAACCAATATATGTCTTATTCTGCACCCTGAGTCCATCACATCTGTCCAGACATAGATAGAATGCTTCATCGTTGGTCTTCTAGAATCATGGCTAGGCATTGTGCTGAACATAGTTAAGTCTTTCAAAGTTGACTGTCCTTAAAATGTTGTCATGGTATAAACAAAGTAAATGTTCTCCTTGTTCTACTCACTTCATTCTGCATCAGTTCATACATGCACTCAGGATACTGATTAAGGCATAATTTTTTGGATATGGTCAATGTAATCATTCCTTTTGCTTGACTATAAAGGTTTATGTTTGTTCTTCTTGTTTTCTCAGTTGGTGAGGGGATACAGATCCAAAAGTAAAATAAAATTTAATTTTAAAAAGATAAGTTTTAGTGTCAAAAAGCAGCTTAGTTTCGTTGTAAGAGCTACAGAATAAAAGGACTCAAAAAGGGGGCCAAGGCATGTGACTGGATTGACTGAAGATCAGGTTTTCTGTTCTTGACAGGATTAGACCTTCTGGATACAAAACTGACCTTATCATGTCACCAAGGGAAAGCCCTATCCAATGGCTTTCTGATCTACCATAGAATTTAGGGTACAGAAGGTACGTTTTTGCCTCCAATCCAACCGAAGTACTATAACACAATCTATAGAGACAAAGAGAAATACAACTGCACAGCTTTATTTGACTAACAGTAGTGGTAAATATGGAGTAGCCAGGTGGAACAGTAGAGTACCAGGCCTAGAGTCAGGAAGACTCTTCTTCCTGAGTTCAAATCCAGCCTCAGACACTTACTAGCTGGGTGACCCTGGGCAAGTCACTTCACCCCGTTTGCCTCAGTTTCCTCATCTATAAAATGAGCTGGAGAAGGAAATGGCAAACCCCTCCAGTATCTCTTCCAAGAAAACTCTAAACGGGGTCCCACACAATTGTACATGGATGAAAAACAACTGAACAGCATAACAAAACAACAAGAAGAGTGGCAAATATTTGAAGACAGACACTGTCTGCCTGACCCTCTCTCCCCTCTCTTTTTCTCTCTTCTAATGGTTTGGACAACAGCAGGTGGCAAGACTCTCACTCTCCTCTTTACCTCTTCTTGGAAATCTGCATGGGAAGCTGCCTGGACAGGTGTTGATCAGTGATGTAATTTCATCCTATTTGCAAGAATATTCAGTATGCCTTTGTTTTTTAGTGTTACGGTCAAGATTTACAGCCTCAATTTTTAGAAGGATTTAAAATTTTTTTTCATTGATATATTTTGTTTTGACACATCAATCACATCCCAATAAACAACTCAACCCTCCCACAGGACCTTCCCCTGGAAAAAAACCCAGTTAAGCAAAACTATTTAATATAGAGATTGTATTTGACAGCTTCTGTACCGTTCCACTCTTATAGTTTACCATTTCTTAACAGAAAAGAAGAAAGAGTGTTTTAACCTCAGCCATCTGGAACCACTGAACCATTGGCCATTGTATTCAACCCTATTTTTGTTGTCTTTTACTGCTGTCTTTATTTAAACGACCATAGTCATTTTGTATATTGTCCTTTTGGTTCTGTCTTATAGAAGGCATTTTTAATAGACTTACAGCTTTGTAATGCAAAATGCCTACTTGAAGGACAGTGACCCTAGGGGTTCTGGAAGGTTGTTCCCCTGTAGATCTCCAGCAAGCACTACCATGCTAGAAAGGCTTTGAATCCGGGACAAGTATTGGATTGTGGGTCTGCCATCCAGGCACCAGCCTAGCTGAACTCTGAGAGGCTAATCACCAGGTTGGTTGTGGTGCAATGATTTTCTTCAGTCATATCAACTGTCAAAGACCATGTTGGAAGCTATCGAAGGTGGAGCTGTGTATCGGTGGAAAGAGCAAACACCAACAAAATAACAGATCACCAAAATAGTAAAGCGCTGCATCTTTGCACTGAATTAGAAAATTTGCTAACATTGGTAGAATTGACTCTCCTTGAGGGCAGAGACAACAGTTGTTGTCAACAGCTGTTGACTTGATAAATTCTGTTTCGTAGAGATTAAATGTGCCCCAGAAAAATGATCTTATTTAGTGAAGTCCAGCTGAACTAGCTTCCTACCATACATTTAAAAGGTCATGAGAAAACTTAGGAAATCTGACCAATGCAATATCTAATCACAACTCCAGAATACTGAAGATGAAACATGAATGTCTCTCACTTCTTGGTCAGGAAGCAATGGATTGCAAGTACAGAATGACACAGACATTGCCAGATATGGCCAACAGAATATAGATTTGTTTTGTTTGACTACACTTTTGTTTCAAGGGAGGGCTTTTATTTTGGAGAAAAGGGAATCAGTGGGGAAGGGAAAAGTAAAGATAATAAGGACCTTTGAAAGACCATCAATGAAACATTTTAAAATACACCGATGAGCTCAGAAGGAAGTGAAAGTTCAGAAGGTGATAAAGAGAAGTAGAGCAATGTTAGTACTACTACATTCAATTATGCATTGTGCACATATATGTGTATATGACATGTACATATGCATATCCTGTCTATAAAAATGCATATAAATATATTTAAAACAAACTGATTAAGAGATTCATGATGTTACATAAAATCTTCCCTTTTTGGCCTTATTTGTATGTGGAAATGTTTGTATTTGCTGTTGATTTTCTAGTTCATAATAATTTTTTTAAAGACCATGATAGTTGCTGGCTGAAGAGGAAGAATCATTTATAATTCAAATCCCTTCCCCCAACAGTATAATTAGTTCTCTCTCCCACTCACCTAATTGCCTGGCTGGGAGGTCTTGTGTTCAAGTCCCACCACACAAATAAATCAGGTAACACTTAGACTATATCAAAAATGAAATAAAGCCAAAATTTGCAAAGTGAAAAATTCAAGAGAACCCTATAAGTGCAGGAGGATAGATTTAGAGCTTGAAAGACTCTCAGAGACCATTGAGTACAACCCCCTCCATTTGACAGAGGAAGAAACTGAGGTTTAGAGAAATACCTTGACCAAAGTCAAAGGTCATAGATTGAGAAATTGAAGAGTAGAGTATTGGGTGTGGAGTGCCACTTACCAGTGGGGTTAACCTGGCAAATCACTTAATCTCTATCAACTTCAGTTTCCTCATCGAGAAAATGAGGCTAACAACAGCACCTACCTTACAGAGTTGTTGTGAGGGAAAAATAAAATAACATATATAAAGCTTTGCAAACCATAAAGCACTAAATAAATCATCATTATCATCATTGACTGCCAGAGGACACACAAGTTAACAACTGAAATCCACTTGTTTGTGGGCAGAAGGATTCAAACATGCAGCTGTCTGGTTGACTTTATACTTCTTTCTTTTAAAAATGGCATTATCTCTCTCAACTTAATCAGAAAGGTCCCAAGAAGTATGGTTGTCTGGACCAGTGGTGTCAAACTCCCATAGTAACAGAGGCCACTAAACCATATGGATATAAGGATCCCTACAGACGGCATATAGTGACTTAGTTTTAAAATATAATATTATCTGTGTTTTGTTGGCTAATTTATTTTGTGAAATATTTCCCAATTACATTTTAATCAGGTTTGGGCCACACTTGGGAGTATTGTAGCCACATGGGGCTGCGTGTTGGACACCTCTGCTGTAGACTTATCCTTAGCTTCCTGGTACAGAGTTCAAAGTCCCTCTTTAAGTTCAAAATCACTTGAGAAATATCTCTCCCAACCACAACTAAACTCGCTTGAATTCTTAAGAAAAAAAAGTTAGAAAGCCTAGAAATCCCTCAAATTCCTTGTAGGAAACAAACACTTACAGGATGGCATACAAGGAGATGTCTTCCCTTCTCTCCCCATTCACCACCCACCCCAGCCAAAAGTGCTCTTGTTGGAATAAAGTGGATTACAAGACTGTGGTACCCAGCACTCCTCCAATGGCCTAAAAGGGTTGATGTGCCAGCTAAAACTTCTTGGAATAACCAACTACTTGAATATCCAAGCGTAACTTGGCTGCCTAAGAGGGCCTAGAGGAGTAGAATAAGGAAATATCACGTTCTATCCAGGCCTCCAGGAGGTAGGAGAAGGAGTCTCATGTTCATAGAGCAGAGTTAGTGTTAATGGAATCAGATTCTGAAATTTTTATTATGAAATTTCGGGGAAAGTACAGGTAACCTTTAATAGCAGGTGCCTCTTCCTTCTCCAGTCATTAAACATTTTAAATGCACCTACTTTGTGTCTGGGCACTGTGCTAAGCACTGGAGATACAAAGAAGAGCAAAAGACAATCTCTGCTCTTAAGAAGCTCACATCCTAATTATAACACAGAAACCACTAGGTACAAACAAACTAAATTCAGGATAAATTGGAGATAATCAAGAGGGAGGACAATAGCATCAAGGGAGACCAGGACAGGTTCCCTGGAGAAGGTGGGATTTTAGCTGGAACTTTAAGGAAGTCAAGGAATCAAGAGGTGGAGTTGAGGAGGGAGAGCAGTCCAGGGATGAACATGAGGGATGGACAGCCAGAGAAAATGCCTGGAGTTGGAAGATGGAGTGTCTTGTGTGAGAAACAGCCAAGAAGCCAGGGTCACTGTATCAAAGAGTATGTGGTGGGGTATATGGAAAGGTAGGGCCTGGGAAGATTACAAAGGGCTTCGAACTTCAAACAAAAGCTTTTGTATTTGATCTTGGAGACAACAGGGAGCTGCTGGAGGGTCTCCCCATATTTATATTAGGTGCCTCTTAATTACAAAGTGGGGACATAGTCCCTGAAGTCCCACAAGTGGAAACATTTCTCCATGGCTCCAGATCTGCTCTAGACTTCCTGACCTTCTGCTCCTGTGAACTAGAAGTGATTTTTAGGTAAATGTAAGCTGAATGCTGACAAGAGATTATCCCAATCTAGAAGTCACCAGACCTCCTACCATCTCATTATAGCAGCAATATTGTTTTGTTTTTTTCAATTTTTTTCAAAATTAAATTATTTATCTGCAAAAAATTTGCCTTCTCTCCCTCCCACCCCAACCCCAATTGAGAATGAAAGAAAAGGGGCAGTTAGGTGACACAGTGAATAAAGCACTGGCCCTGGATTCAGGAGGACCTGAGTTCAAATCCATCCTCAGATACTTGACACTTATTAGCTGTGTGACCCTGGGCAAGTCACTTAACCCTCATTGCCCCGCAAAAAAAAGAGAATGAAAGAAATACAAACCCCCTGTTGCAAACACTCATAGTCAAGCAGAACAAACTGGCATATTGGCCATGTATATATGCATATACACATGGATATGTTTCATTCTACACTCAGTCTTTCACACTCTCTGCCAGGAGGTGGGTAGTATGTTTCATCATCAGTCCTCTGGAATGGTGCTTTTTATTTCTTTCAGAGTTGTTTGTCTTTACTATATTTTTGTCATTAGAGTGTATGGGATATTCAAGGAGGACTCTGGTGTGAGGACTTACTGAGTCCTTTTCTTTCTTTCTTTCTTTTTTTGGTGAGGCAATTGGGGTTAAGTGACTTGGCCAGAGTCACACAGCTATTAAATGTTAAGTGTCTGAGGCCAGATTTGAACTCAGGTACTCCTGACTCCAGGGCCAGTGATCTATCCACTGCACTACCTAGCTGGCCCAACCAAGTCCTTTTCAAAGCTGCTCATTCATCTTTGGTGTCAACCTATCACCCAACTCACACCTGTGCTCCAAGAATCTATAGCATGCACAGCAGCAACACCCCAGTAAAACTGCCTCTGCAGGATGGGTTAAACCATGTTGAGGGTAACCAGCAGGCCTCAAACTAATCAGAGAGTTAGGCAGATGTCTACCCCAAGCACATGAAGACTTTCCCTGAATGGCTGGATGAAAACAATTTGTTCCAACAACCTTGAAGGCAGCTAACGCACTTAGAACTTGGGCAGGCATCAAAGACCCCAAAGTCATCACTGCATCCCAAGCCATGATCAGTCATCATCTTGACTTTTGTCTTGACTCTGGAAGAGAGGCTGATAACTTTGTGTAATTGTCTCACTTAAATCCAATTCATTCACAAGTCAAGACATCACCCCTGTTGTCATCCTCTTCAAAAACAAAAGACAAGCAGCCACATTGTCATTATGTAAACTGTTCTCCTTGTTCTGTTCACTTTACTCTGTATCAGTTCATACAAGTCTTCTCATGTTTCTCTGAGACTAACCCCTTCTTCATTTCTAACAGTACAACAGTATTCTATCACATGTATAGACTACAACTTTTCAGCCATTCCCCAATTGGTAGTCATCCACCTCAGATTACAATTCTTTACCACCTCAAAAAGAGCTGTTATAAATTTTTTTTGTTTCCATCCTTAGTTAAAGTTTGTTCTACTTGGCATTAATCTCTCCCTTAATCTACCCTTCCTTGAATTCTCCCTCCTGTTTCCCAGTTGAGTGAAAAGTATTTCTATTTCCAACTCTGTGTGTATATTCTTCTCTCTTTTTACCAATGAGAATGAGGTTCAAGGGTTCTCCTCTCCCCCTTCCTTCCTCCCTATATAGACTTCTACTTTTGTACCCTAATTATGGGAGATAATTTTCCATCTCCTTTTCCCTTCACCCATAGTGTATTCCTTTCCTCCTCTCTTTCCATTTTTCTTTTAAGATCATCAAGATATAAGAGAACCACTATAAGGCATTAGACACTTCTAGTTGTGTGGCCTGGGTAAGTCAATTAACCTCTATCAGTCTCAGTTTCCTCATCTGTAAAATGAGAGAGTTGAACTAGATGGTCTTTAAGGTCCATTCTAGACCTAAATCTGATGATCCTAAAGGTGTTGCTTTGCTCCCCAATGGTGGCCCCCACACAAGTTTTGTGAGGTAAATGTAGGTGGGATTATAATAATGGAGCTCAGATAGGATGAGAGACTTTCCCAGTACAGCACAGCACAGACCATCAGTAGCCCAGTCAGAGATAAGGATGGAAATAGCCATAGCTCAGACCTGTCCAGGGATCTCTCCATCCTTTCTGTCCCCCAAGCCCTTCTACATTTTGCCCTATGAGAGGTGTCAGACAAAGAGGACTCTTCCCACTACCAAGCCCAGAAGACTGAGGCCTGACTTCCCCCAAGTCGCACAGTGAGTCTGGGACAGAGTGGAGCACCCTTGGCTCCTGGCTCCTGGCCTGGGCCTTTTTCCATTTCTGGAGTGTTGAAGGTAACAGAAGGAAGAGTACTCAGCCCAGTTCGAGGGATTTCACAGCTGTGAATGCAATAGCCAGGGCTCCAAGGTATTTCCAGGCTCATGGCATGTCTAATCACTGTCCTTTGCTGTATGGATTTCACAGGTCAGGGAACTGAAAGTTTCCATCCCACATGGGCTGAAGGTCTCCCTGGATGTTGGCTCTTCTCCAGAGTCTCTGATTGGGAGGTGTCCATGAGACTGATCCAAGAGGAGAAATATATTCCACTTCTGTGGTTTGGGCTCATCAGGCAACCTCAGTAAATACCTCCTCTTAGAGATGCAGCCCGATAGAAAAACAGCTATAGGCTCTGTAAATCTAGGATAAAAATCTGGTTCTGCCACTCCTGTGTGACATTGGACTAGTCACTTCATGTCTCTGGGCCTCCAGGTACCTCCTCTGTCCATTGAGGGAGTTGGACCAGATGATCTCTGGGATCCCTTCCCCATTCTGTGATCTTGTCCTCTCTGCCTGGAATTGCTATCACCATATGCTACTTCTCAGCCTCCAGTTTTCAAGTCTCCAGTTCTCCTGATGTAGATGTGAAGAAACACTTCCCTCACCTCCCTAGTGTCCCACCTCCTCCTCTTTAGCTCATCAGGTCACAAGGTCCTCATTTGAGTCCTACTCCAATACCTCTTGGCACTTGGACTCTTGGAGAGTCCTCCAGGTTCTACCAAGCCTTAAGGGCTCTGAGTGTGGTCCCAGCAATGGAATGTCTGTCCTGTAAGGGTCAGCCAAGCTCATCAGCAGGTAAGCCACCAGAGAAGTACTGTGGCTTCAATTCCCTCAGCTCAACCAGGACAGCCACTAAGGCAACCTGCTCTGTTCCCACCCTGAGGAAATCCTGGGTCCTTGAAATGTTGCAAGTTTACTCTATGACTACGGGCAAAAGAAATTAAAATAACACAAGATAAATTGGCAGTGCTCAGAAAATGGGGAGACAGTCTCCCAAAAGGACAGAGAAACATCCTAGAGAGACCACAGTCTAACCAAAGATTTCCTTGAACCCCACGTCCCATCCCAGGGATGTGCTGGAGCCAGCTGGAACCATCTCACAAGAGTCGATTGTTAAATTTCAGCATGTAAATTTAAACCTTGGGACTTGGCACACACTACAAAATCAAGGCTCAATTTATTGTTTTGATTTTCTAGACTTCATAAACTGATAGGGAAAGTGTCAGGAATTCAGGTTAAACTTGGAAGTATGTCCTGAATACATTTGATTTTACAGAGCTGCTTGTTAAATATTTACCAGCATACCTCTGGCCCTCTCATATTCCTTCACCCCCATCCATTTGCTGAGCCCTCTCAAACCCTGGTGAAGCCTTTGGGTATTTAGTTTCCTCCCTTCCCCCCACCCCATGTCCTCCAGGGCAGGAGCATGAACAAAATGTCTAAGAACCCTTCCAGTTCTTAATTCTGTTTATGAATTCTAGTCATGTCCACTTCTCAAGGAGAACAGCAGAAGACCTTAACACTTCTCTGGGGATTAATTAATGCATGGTACACACACACACACACACACACACACACACACACACCAGTGTAACAGACTGAAGAAAATGAGTCTTAAGAAGGGCTTAGATTAAAGGACTGAGAAAGGGAGGGACTGGAGAGAAGGGGTGACTATGACTATGGAGGGGAAAGAAAGGGGACAATGGGAAATTGGGAATGATTTGGAGGGAAAGGAGAGATTCAGATAGATAGGCTGGGGAACCTGTTGGTCAGAAGGAAAAGCCCTCAAATCCCTGCTTCTTGACCTCTTCCAATATCCTTTTCACCACAGAGCCTCAAGTGGGGTCACAAAGAATTGGACATGACTGAAAACAGCTAAACGACAACCAAACCACTTCTAGGAAGTATGGTTTATACATAGCCCTGGGACTAGAGACTAAGGACCTGGTTTCAAATTCTGGACCTTCTGTTTACTACCGATGCGACCTCAGGTAGATAATTTCACCTATCAACGACTTAGTTACCTCCTCTGTAAAATGAGATGCTTGAACTGGCCGTTAAGGACAGCTCTAGATCTATGCTCCTATGGCCGACCTTGAACAAGTTATTCCCACCCCTTCCCCCGCCAGGCCTCAAGGGTTTTTTTCTATAAAATGATGGGGTTAGGTTTGATGGCCTCTGAGGTCCTTTTCAGTTCCAAATTAAAGATCCCATGACCTCCTGATATCTGTCCTATTGTATTCAGTCCTACACAACTGAAATGACCAAACAACAACAAATACACATACTTACATAGTTACCTATATCTATATATAATCATTACCTAGCCTTAATAATGGGGCAGGTGAGTGGTACAGTGAATAGAGCACTGGCCCTGAAGTTGGGAGGACCTGCGTTCAAATCTCACCTCAGACACTTACTAGCTGTGTGACCCTGGGCAAGTCACTTAACCCCAATTGCCTTAAACATCCAGGGCCATCTCCAGTCTGGCTGATGTATATCTTTCCACTGGACCCAGCTGGCTCTGGAGGAGAGAGGGAGGTTGGTAACTTTGCACAGTCCTCCCTCACCTAAATCCAATTCAGTGCAAGTCATGACATCACCCTGTTGTCACGGTGCTCTTTGAGAATGATGGACAAACAACCACAGCCTTAATAATAGTGCCTTCCCTCTATTGATTATTTTCTATTTATCCTGTACATAGTTTGTTTGTACATGGTTTGCACATTTTTTCTCCCATTATACTGGGAGCACCTTGAGGGTAGGGACTGTCTTTTGCCTTTCTTTGTATCCCCAGAATTTAGCACAATGTCTGACAGGTAGGAGGTGCTTAATAAATGCTTATTGACTGACAGAGTTCAAAACGTCCCAGCCTGCTAAGACCTCCCCAAGCTTATGTTCTGTCAGCAGAGCCTTTAAGAACCCAGATCTATTCTGCAGCAAAAAAGTGGCATAGGATTGTATTCAAGTCACCTCAACAAGCAATTATTAAATGTGAAAGGCAATGTGGTCAGCACTGAGGGGTTGGCAAACCAATGAAACAAAAAATGTCCTGCCATCAAGGAGCTTGGACCTTTATTAAAGTCCTCCTCTGACACCTTGGCTCAGTTTAGGTAATTATAGGTCCCAAAGACTAGAAATATAGGATGCAACTAGATCCTGCCAAGCTAGAAGGTCTTCAAGTGTAGACTCAGTGCTAGACTCTGTATCTGTTGCCTGAGGCCCAGTCAAAAAGAGGCTCATCATTAGAGGATTGTCCAACAAGAGATAAAAATGTTTGGCCACAGTAATTTGTAAAACCATATGCTGTGGAGATGTTTTCCGTGACTACTCATGTATAACTTATATTGAATTGTTTGAATTATTGGGGTGCGGTGGGAAGGGAGGGAGGAAGAGAAGTTGGAACACAACGTTTTAAAAAAAATTGATGTGAAAACCATATGTTAAGATGTAGAGAGATGTAAATTGGCATTGGTGGAGAAAACACCCACACTGATAAAATCAAAATTCTTTAGAAATATTGAAGATAAGGTGGTTTAGTGGAATTTCAGCACATCAGATCCCACTATTACTCTCTACAAAATCTCAAAAAATATGCTTGGAAGCACCAGCTGGATACATGACCTTCCATGTTTAAAGTCACACATCTTGTAAATTGATCCAATGATTCTGGAGAGTAATTTGGAATTAGGTTAAGAAAGTGAAAGGCCATTGACTCAGAGAACCCATCACTAGGCCTATACCCCAAGGAGGTCAAAGATAAAAAGAAAGGTCGCAGGTATACCAAAAAAATCATTGCATAACTTTTTGTAGAAGCAAAGAACTGGAAATTATGTAGATATGGCTAAACAAAGTGTGTAGCATATGGATATGAAGAAGGTAGATGGGAAACAATGGGTGTGGAATATTGCATGGGCTGTCAGACTTGCTCAATGTGTTGGTTGGCTGGGTTTTGATGCAGTTTTGTGGGGGGTTTTTTGGGTTTGGGGGGTTGTTTTTGGCGGGGCAATGGGGGTTAAGTGACTTGCCCAGGGTCACACAGCTAGTAAGTGTCAAGTGTCTGAGGCCGCATTTGAACTCAGGTCCTCCTGAATCCAGGGCCGGTGCTTTATCCACTGTGCCACGTAGCTGCCCCCTGATGCACTGTTTTTTATCTCTTTTTAAATTCTTTTTTACAAGTGGATGGTTCTTTAGTTAGGAGAGGAATATATTTAAAAATGAAGGTGTTATAAAAGCCAAAGATATTAATAAACATTGAAGATTTTTAAATCATATCATTTAAGAATTAAAGGAGAATAAAAGGATATGCTTTTCACAAATAGGATTGGGGAGGAATTCTTAACAAACACGGATAGAGGTGATCATGAAAGATAATTTTAATTATATAAAATTAGAAAACTTTCACACAAATAAAATCAATGCAGCTAGACTAAAATAAATTAGTTGAGTGGAAATCATCATTGCATTCAATGTCTCTAATAAAAGTCTGCTATCCCAAGATAGAAAGAAAAAGACAAAAAATATGCAAGAAGAGAAGTTATGCCTAATGGATAAATGGTTAAGGGATGTAAATAGTTTTTGGAAGATAAAATATAAATTATCAACAACCATATGAAAGACTACTGAAAACTATTTATTATATTCTATTATAATAGAATATAATATACATTACTTATTATTATAAGGCAGCTAAATGGCAGAGGTAAGATCACTAGGTCTGAAGTCAAGAAGACCTGAGTTCACATGCTGCCTCAGACACTTACTAGCTGTGTGACCTAGAGCAAGTCACTTAACCTCCTTTTTCCAATCAAATGGGGATAATAATATCTCCTACTTCCCAGGGTTGTGAGAATCAAATGAGATAATATTTGTAATGTGCCCAGCACATCGTAAGCATTTAATAAAAGCTTGTCCCCCCCTCCATTAGAGAAATTCACATTTTTTATTATTTTTTGTGGGGCAATGAGGGTTAAGTGACTTGCCAAGGGTCACACAGCTAGTAAGTGTCAAATATCTGAGGCCGGATTTGAACTCAGGTCCTCCTGAATCCAGGGCTGGTGCTTTATCCACTGCACCACCTAGCTGCCCCCAAGAAATTCACATTTTAAAAACTCTGAAGTCGTTTTATAACTTTCCCAGCCAAAAGTACCCCTGTTGTAATAAAAGTAGGCCTCAAGACTGTAGTACCCAAAATAATGGTCTAATGGCCTGAAAGGGTTGTTGAACCTATGGGAACTTGGACTACCCAAGCCTAACTTGGCTATGTAAAGGAGATTGAGGGAGCAGATCAAGGAAATATCCCATTCATTCTAGCCAGGCCTCCTGTAGGCAGGAGAAAGTATCACGTTTCCTTTCCAGAAATTGATGCTAATGGGACCTATGTCTGAAGCTCTCATTACAAAGTTCAGGGGAAAGTGTATGTGACTCTTAATGAGCTCACTAGCAGGTGTCCCCTCATCCTCCACAGACTCTCCCCCTCTTGCTATTAGGCACCTCTTAATTGCAAAGCAGGGACACGGTCCCCGAAGTCCCAGAAGTGGCAACATTTCTCTAAGGTTGAAGTTAGACAGCCCCAGACTTTCTCCAGACTTCCCAGGGATCTTTGTATAGTTGAAAACAAATATCTTAATTAGGGCTATTTTCTGCTGCCAGAAGAAAGGGACCAGGACTTTGAGCATAGACTATGAATCAAAGACCTGGGTTTGAGTTCAGACTCACCACATAGAAGCTGGGTGACACTGGGCAAGTCATTTTTCTTCTCAGAGATTGTTTCCTCATCGCCAAAATATGAAAGAGTTTGATGTAAAGTTCCTTCCAGCTTTAACATTCTCTAATTCATTGTAATACCTGCATAGGTGGAGGAAAGTGCATCCTATGAATTAATTTAGCATGCATACCGTGACTGTACTGACCCAGTTCCTCTTCAGTGATGGCTTCTGTGAATGGTGCCTTTCCTAGAAGCACCAATTATATCACTGATGGGACAACAAGAATATTCGAATAAGATCAGTTCAGCCAAATCCTCAGGATTTTCCAAAATGATACCTACACCTCAAAGGAAGATTTTATTTCCACAGCTGTTAATTTGAGACTTCTATTGCAGGTAAAGGAATCAAGCTTATTCATTTGGAGGTGGGGGTGGGGTAGAATTGCTGACAACATTTTCCTATTATAAGGGAAACACACTTTGGTTCTGCTATCTTCCTGCCCTCATGCAGCAAGTAATATTCATTTGTTTGTCTGTCTCTCTCTTTCCCACAAGGAATACCCTTCTTCAATGACTTCTTTAGCTAAACTGTTTCTTTAAGTTTCCCAAATTTAACACTAGGGCCTCCAGTTGGTTGGTAATTGCACAACTGCACAAGGAAGTAGTGGATGAGATGAGAGGTGGGAGAAAGGGACAATGGATCCTAGTGTGATATGGGAAAAGTCACCTAAGGGAAAGAAAGGAAAACTGAGAGATTCAGGCCACTTAAGTCAGAAGAGCTAGGTTGGAATCCTGGTTCTGTTAATTACTAGCTATGTGACTTTACACAAGCCCTTGGCCTCTCAGTGTTTGGTATTTTCCAAATTCCCTTCCTGCTCAAAATCCAATGATCCTCAAATGAGATTAGCCATGGGCATTGGTCTGCTTTTATGCTGGGCAGAGATTAGAGGTCATGGAAGAGTATTCTAGTCCAGGAGATGAAAAAGCTCTCAACAGGTCATCTGCTCTAATCCCCACCACCAGGAAGATGAGTATCATCCTGGGGGCAGATAGAATGTGCACTGTTCACTGAATCAGAAGACTTTAGTTCAAGTCCCATCCCTGACATTGATTAGCTGTGTTTATGGTCAGTTAAGTCCCTTCCTCTCTCTGGTCTCAATGTCCTTCTCATGGGGGAGAGGGGGACTAGCAGATCTCTAAGGTCTCTTCTACCTACTATATGTTATGATTCAATGCCCTCAGAAATGCCTGTATGGAGTGCATGAAAGTAACATCAATGATCATTTATATCAGCTTCTTAAATTATTTTACTATAGAACCCCACCATGCTTATCTATATGATCAATGTTAATTATGTTTTTTGGGTGAAATTTATTTGATAAAGATGATGTCATGTTAACTTTACAATGTTTTACTTTCTTCCAACACTTTAATGTATGGAAAGCCTTCCTAAGTAGGTTACTCATATTGCATGGTTGTTACAAAGCTTTTAAGAGCTCATCTTCTGTAGGAAGTCTTTGCTTTTCTCACCCACCTAAATCTCAAGTCCAACAAAATCCGATTCAGAATCCTTCCTCCCATAGTGGCTCTACTTCCAATGTGTCCTATGTTGGTCAATTACAATATCCTTCTCCAAGTCTCCCAGACTAGACACTTCAGGCTTATCCTTGATTCCTTCCTTGCCTTTCTTGCTCCTATTAAATTTATACTCCCAGAATTGTCTAAATTGACCAGTTGTTTCTCCTGAATAGCTAATTAGAAGCAAAAACTTCAGTCAAATCAGCTTCTCAGTATCACGGAAGAAAAATAATGACCAGTTGTTTGAATGAAAGTAACCTTTGGAATTGACCAGCCAATTTCTTCAAAAAGGCCAAGCTGTTGTGCATCATGAGGAGACCAAAACAACTGCCTGATTCAGTTAATCAGCCCCATGTTTCCTGTGCGTGACAACCAAAAGTTTGATTGATCAAATCTGGGACTCATAGGATAACAAGCATTTGGAGCTGGAAACTTTCATAGACAGCAAATAGTTCAATACCCTCACCTTACAGAGGAGTAAACTGGGGCACTGACCATGAAGGGGCTTCCCAAGGTCACGCAGTGAGAAACTGGTAAAGCTGGGATCAGAATCCTGAGATTCTGATTCAAATGTGGTATTCTGGCCACCATGTCACACAATAGACTCAACATTTTGGCATCGAGTAAGGAGAGCTTAGATCCCTTTCTCCAGGCTAAAGTAACAGCAAACCCTTCAACATTTGCTCATAAGAAAACAATTTTCCAAATCCCCAGACCTTTTTTCCATCTTCCATCAACATGTGCAGTGTGAGCCTGACCCTCTGGCAAGAGCCCAGCACAGTTTTGACTTAAATCTGAGAATGTTCATTCCAGCAGCCGCTGAAAAGTTCTTCCTGTCCCCTGGCTCTCATGTAGAAGATGCTCTGTTTTGTCTCTTTCCCTTGCAGTTGAGGGGCCCAATGGCTGGGCTACAGAGAAATAACTACTCTGAGGTCACAGAATTCATCCTGGTGGGCTTTTCCCAGCAGCCCCATGTGCAGGCAGCCTTCTTCACTGGCCTCTTGGGCCTCTACCTGGTCACACTTTTGGGGAACAGCCTCATCGTCATCGTGATCCAAAGGGACACTCAGCTTCACACCCCCATGTACTTTTTCCTCAGCAACCTGTCCTTTCTTGACATGTGCTATTCCACCAGCTGGGAGCCCTATGTGTTGACCCAGTGTTTCAAGGACTTCCCCACCATCTCCTACACTGGCTGCTATGCCCAGATGACCACTTCCCTGTTCCTGGGGATGACTGAGTGTCTCCTCCTTGCTGTCATGGCCTATGACCGGTTTGTTGCCATCTCTAACCCTCTGCGCTACACCGTCATCATGAGCAACCAGGTCTGCTGGCAGATGGCCATGGGCACCTGGGTACTGACCTTCTTCTTGTCTGTAATGCCAATCATTGCTATTCCAGCTAGTTACTGTGGGCACAATACCATCAACCATGTTATGTGTGAGATCCAAGCCTTACTGAAGCTTGTCTGCTCAGACACCCCCATGAGCCTGATCCTGGGTCTGGTCATTAGTACTTTTACACTGCCCTTGCCTTTCACCTTTATCCTCATCTCCTACATCCGCATTGTGGCAGCTGTGCTCAGGATCCGCTCCATGGAGGCCAGGCTCAAAGCCTTCTCCACCTGTGGTTCCCACTTGACCGTGGTGACCATATTTTATGGGACAGCCATCTATATGTACTTGAAGCCCCAATCGAAAGAGTCTCAGGACCAGGACAAAGTCATTTTTATATTTTATGGAGCAGTGACCCCTATGTTGAACCCTCTCATTTATACCCTAAGGAATAAGGATGTGAAAGGTGCCCTCAGGAAATTGGCTGGAAGGAAAGAAAAATCCTGAAATCTCTAGAAATGTTTTGCCAGTGAGTTATTTGTGAAAGCATAGGTGCAATGCAATGAACAACTGAGTCAGAGAACAGATATTTTTCAAGTCAATACATTCATTTCAATTTGGCTCAGTAATCAATTGTCGGTTATTATTGTATACCTCACACTGAGCTTACTTAGTAAATGATACAGAATTTCCTTGGGATTGAAAATAGAAAATGGTATTTCCAAATTAGAAGGAATTAGAGAAATCAGCTCATTTTACCCTATATGACTAGGAGCCCCATCCCCTACAGCAATCCCTAAAATGGTCATCCAGAATCCTCTAGAAGATAGTGATGAGATAGCCACTACTTCCCATGGTGCTCCCTCCTACTTTAAAACAGCTCCAATTGTTAGGAAGATTTTCTTTCCACCCCATAAAAGGAATGGGCAGCAAAGAGCTAGCTAAGAAAATGACATCCAAGACTAGGATCTGGATTTTCCGGCCATGACTTTATATTTAGGAACAAAGGGCTCCTCACCAGGGTTGGGGTTCACATAAAAAGAGCTATCAAAATTTCCTTGTCTGGAATCTTGAAAATCTAATTCAGAGAGCTTTTAAACTAAAAGAGAAGAAAGGAGAAAATTGGGTACAAATGATCCCCAAGATAGAAACATAAAGAGTGAACAGAGCTCAGGGAGAAATATAACAGAAGAGCCCAGCAATTAATAGGAAACCAAATCCACGAACTGAGTCAGGACTAAAATCCAGGACTAAAAGCTTCTACTGTCCACATACAGATAAAACAAAGTGTGCATAACAAGCAAAAGGAACTAGATAACTTGGGGCATGGTGCAAGTTTGACATGTTAAGCATCACTGAGACTTGGTAGTTGAGTGTTAGGTGGCGCAGTGGAGTTAGAGTGCCAAAAACCTGAATTTGAATCCTACTTCAGACACTTACTAGCTGTGTGACCTTGGACAAGTCACTTAACCTCTGACTCAGTTTCCTCAACAGAAAAATGAGGGAGTTGGACTCAATGTCTCCTAAGTTCCCTTCTAGATCTAAAGCTAATATCCTATGATCTCTGGTTCCAGAAAGGTATACCATATTGAAAAGGAACATAATAAATAAAAGGGAGGAGGTCAAAGTAGCATTTATATATTAAGAAGATATATACATGTGGGGTTGGGGATTGATCAAGGAAATTCATCATTGACCAAGGAAATCTTGATGGTTTCCATTTGATGAACTTCAAGGATGGTCAGCTTTAATGGTTTGGACTTTGGAAGGCATCTCCCAATAGGATGGGCACTCGAATTTTGTTGAGTTGATTAAAATCTTCTGATTAAATCTTGATGATTTGGGAGTGCCTCCAAGATGAATTGGGTCATTTCCTGGATGATGGGTTTCACTGATAGGATTGATCCCAAGTTGAACTGGTTGGGTAAGACTTTTGTTGGGAGAATCGATCCTTTTCATGGGTTTATAAGAACCAAAGAGAAGACTTCCTCACTTTTCTCCTTTCCCCCTTTCTTTTGGAAATATTCTGAAAATACAGCTGGTTCCTTTCCAGTATCCCTGGCCATAAATGGTGGCATTTGAGTAACAAACAAGTATTTGTCTACATAAGCTAAGAGAGGATCTCCTGGACCCCAAGTCCCAAACTACCCATTACCTTCCTTTTCCCTTTTTGTGAGTACAGATCAACTACCACACCTATAAGGACACTTTATTGGTGAACAAGATGGCAGTAGCTAAGACAGAAATCAAGTACACGGATTTCTTGGAAAGGCACACAGCAAAGAAAGATATATTGGAAGCAGTGGGGTAGAATAGTGTACAGAGCACTGGATTTGGAGTCAGAAAGATGAATTCAAATTCTGCCTCAGATACCAACTGTGTGAACCAGGGCAAATCATCTAACCTCTGTTTGCCTCAGTTTCCTCAATTGCAAAATGGGAATAATAACAGAGTTCATGTGAGGATCAAATGAGATAATATTTGCAAAGCACTTTGCAAACCTTAAAGCACTATATGAATGCTGCTGCTGCTAATGATGTTCATACCTGTGGCCCTAGAGGGAAATCCCTAGACAAGGTTTTGAACCTAAACCCTGAGTTAAAAGAGGGGAATTTCCTAGGCTATGTGATCCCAGAATCTGGCTTTCTATCCAGATAAGGGGGATTTTCCTGGGCTGCACCAGACTCAACAGTTACCTTGCAAAAAAGCCCAAGTTCAAGAGTTTGGAGATCTAGTGTTCTGTACACAGAAGGGGAAATTTCCTGAGCACTTTGCCTTTCAGAGAAAAGATTGAGTCCGTGGCTCATGGTGCTGAGAGAAGCAATGATAAGGAAGCAAAATCCATGGTACAGACTAGGGGACTTGGACTAAAGATTTTACACACCTCTATTATAGTGAGTTATTTGAATAATGCAGGTCTGATATAAAGGGAGTCCAAGTGTGTTTCTCTTCTGAGGGAGTACACATCCTCTAAAGGTTTCTGTAAGATGAAAGGACAGATCAAAATTTCTGCATATTGTCTGTCTAGTAGTCTTAAGCGTGTTTCCCTTCTTGGAAGATATCAAACCACAGGCTGGCACTTTGAGTTTGAGCCATTGCATACATCCATATGGAAAAAAGAACTCAAAAAAAAAAAGAAAAGAAAAAAAAGAAAGAGGAGCTCATTGGAATGTTGGGAGTTAACTTGATGACATTCCCTTCTGAGCAGTGTCTCAGTTTCCTCAGCTGAAAAATGAGGGGGGTTAGACTCAATGTCCCCTAAGTTCCCTTCATACTCTGAAGCTAACGTTCTATGATCCATGGTTCTGAAAAGGTTCGCCATATTGAAAGGGTGATCAGGTTGCTCTGATCAATGCAATGAGCAATGATGTCTCCAGAGGACCTATGATGAAGCAAGTTAACCACCTCCTGACATAGATGTTGGGCACAAGGTACAGAAAGAGACATAGTTTTAGATACATCCACTGTCAATTTGTTTTCCTTGACTATGCTTATTTGTTATGAGAATTCTTTTTTCTTTTTCTCTCTCATTTTTCCAAATAAGGAGTTGGGGTTAGCAATAGTAAAGCCCCAAAACTGAGACCCATAGAAACATTTTTAAATGTATAGAAGAAAACAGAAGGATCATAGGTAAGCAGGATGGTTTTGAAAGTACGTGTGAAATTTATTATATTTTTAAGCAAACAATATGAAATGAAGATTCACAGTCTCAGAATCCTCTTTTTGTGTTCTTCTGTGAGTATGGAAATGTTCTTTTGGAGTGTTTCAGTTCAGAATTTTAAAATAAATAAATAAATATAGACCATATTGCTTTTGAGACTGGAAGACTTTAAAGTTCTGAAAAAAGTGAGACCCACCGGAGAGAGAGGAGAATTGTAATAACCATCTAATAGCTATAATGAGCCCTTTATGATCACATTTGGTTATAGCTTGTGAATTCTTTTCATTTTCTACATTTTCTGTGGTGTTAAATAAAAGCTACTCTCTCCCCCCAGAATTCATTATTACCTTAAGTGCTTGAACAGGAATTGGAAACCCATTGCCAGCATTAATGAAGATCCACCTAGGCAAAAGCTACGTTCTGACATTTTCCCAGAGTAAATTCTGGGCAAAGGCAATAAAAGCCAGAGTGAATGATATCTTTTAGATCTGTCATAAAAATTGAACCCTGTCTGTGTTGACTCTGACCTTGGGGACCATTGGGCAATAGATTACATACTCACATGAAGATATATAGAAAGCAGACTGGCAAGGCATGCTGAAGAACATTTGAGCAAAAATCAGAGGAGGCAGAAATAGAAGCAGTATTTCCATAGAAAAAGACTGCAAAGCACTTGGACGGAAAGAGGATGGATTGAGGGAACAGATAACTAGCCTGGCATAGAGACCTATTATGATAGTAATGGGGGATGTCTATCATCTAAACATTTTGGCATTTTGGCAAAGAAACTGCCAATAGTAGAACAGCTCATAATTGCTTGACTTGCCTTAATGATACTTTGCTCTTAATTTGGAACTCAAAAATTTTATTTAAATGAATGTTAAAAAAATTTCTTTACATGTAATTCGGAAAAAATAAAATATTAACAGGAAAAATGATTATTTGCTTTTCCAAAAGGTGGAGAAAACAAGGATAAATTCATTCTGGATCTGATTCTCACTTAAAGACAGGAACAGATCACTGGAATAGCAACATTGAGAAGCCTGGGACAAGTGGTCTCGCCTTCCTAGAGTTTGGGAAAGGAAAAGAAAGCTAGTCATAGTCTGGTGATTTCAGAAGAGCAGATTTCAAAGGATTCAGAGAAAATAAAGGTAGGGTCTCATGAACTAAAACTCTTAGGGGTGGGAAGCTCTCACAAGTGAAATTCTAATGATACAAAGGGAAACAATTCTATGGGACAAACTGGGAGTTGTCTGAAGAGATGCATATGGATGCACAGGAAACTAATGTAGATTTTAAACACATGTGCAGAAGATGGACTTAAAGACAGGGAACAGAGGATAAATGCAAAAGTGTAGTATAGTCCTGTAAGAATAGTGTCAGAGACACTGAAACAGACTAAGCTGAGGTATGCAAAGTGCAACAAGAAAGGCTTTTCAGAAAACCCCATTTGTCAAAACAGGAAGATCAAAGAAGGGCTAGGAGTAGATGGAATGAGGATAATAGATGAAAGAGAGAAGACAGAACTGCTCAACTTTATTTTGCTTCAGTTTTCTCTGTCAAGGGGAATGACCTTTGGACTGAAAAAGACAAGAAAAAATGGCCATCAATTTCATTGACACTAGATCATGCCTGACTAACTTAATTTCCTTTTTTTTGATAATTGTCTTTGACTACCCTTTTGACAAGGGTACTAGGTACTAGATCAGGGAAATGCTATAGATTTGGCATGATTTTTCTACATTTTAGCAACGCGCTCAGCAAAATCTGTCACATTATGGTTGTAGACAAGATAGAGAGATAGGTAAAATGATAGTCAACTTCAGTGGGTTGATCACTGGTTAAGTGACCAGCCCCAAGGAGTAATGTCTAAGCATCAATGCTGAAAGATATCTCAAGTAGAGCACCCCAGGGATCTATCCTCGGCCCTTCATTATTTAACATTTTTAACCACAACATGAATAAAAGCATTAATTGCATGTTTATCAAAATTCCACATGATACAAAACTGGGAAAAAGAGCCAACAATGTCATATGAGAATCTGGATCTAAAAAGATAGAAACAGCTGAAGCATTGAACTGAACAGAATAAAATTAAATGTAATAGGGATAAAACAGAAACCTTACACTTTGGTTCAAAAAGGCAACTTCATAAATATAAGATGGGCAAAGGCTTGACTAGAATCCAGTCATTTGAAAAAAAAAATCCAGGGATTTAGTGGACTATTGCAACCTCAATGTCAGATACAAGGTTGATATGGCAACCAAGAGAACTAATGTGATTTTTGGCTGCATTAAGAAAGCTCCCATGTCCTCATGTGGGAGGTGATAAGCCAGCTTTACTGTCCTTGTTACATCATTTGGGGAGCATCGTGTTCAGTTCTGAAGGCCACATTTTAGAAAGGGCGCTGATAAGCCAGAGAGCTGATTCAATTAGCAATTGATGGAACTCAGGGTGTTTAACATGGAGAAGAGAAGACTTAGGGGAGAGATGAGAATGGTCTCTGGGTATTTGAAAGGCTGTCACATGTAAGGGGGAATAGAATTATTTTGTTTAACCCTCGAAGGAAAAGCTAGCAGCACTGGGGAGAATTGACAAAAAGGCCTACTGGAAGATGATGGGGGGGGGGGGATTTACTAACAATGAGCTGTCTAAAAGTAGAATGGGTTTTGTAGGGAAGCAACCCTCTTTAGAATAGGTCTTTAAACAAAAGCTAGATAACCACTTGTGGGATATGTGGCAGTAAAGATTCTTGTTCAAGTATGGGTTGAATTAGTTGGTTTCCTTCCAATTCTGAAATTCTGTGATGCTGTGAGATTTGCCTAACTTGTACTTCTCCTTTTGCCTTCTGGGGCTAAGAAAAAGAAGCCCTTTTTCCAGGCCAATGAGGGTTAAGTGACTTGGCCAGGGTCACACAGCTAGTAAGTGTCAAGTGTCTGAGGTCAGATTTGAACTCAGGTCCTCCTGAATCCAGGGTCGGTGCTTTATCTACTGTGCCACCTAGCTGCACCTAAATTAGCCTTTTTTTCTTTCCTGTGACATGAAATACTTGAAATATTTCTCCAAAGGCTTCTCCTCCATAGGCTAAACATCTCCATGCCCTTCTGTCAATATTCATATGGCTCAGTCTCAGAGGACTTCACCATACTGGTTGTCCTCTGCTGGATGTCCTCCATCTTGTCAATGTCCTTCTGAAAACACGGCACCTAAAACTGAGCATGATACTCCACATAGGATCTGACCAGGGGAAAACAGAGACCATCATCTCTCTAGTAAAGAATATTATGTCTCTCAAAGCACCCTAAGAACTCAAAGCACACAACAGAAAACAAAAGAAAACCAACAAGGAAGCACAGAAAAGCTGGGCAGATTTGAAAACTGTGTGTAGTATTTATTATATAGGTTTTCTTGAAATGGAAATTTATTGTTTTCTATTTAATCCTCTCCTGTGTTTTGCTATGTACATGAAAACATTTTTTTATTTTCTCATTTTGTATTTAAGTTTAAATTTTTAAAAAAATTTAATAATAATTTTAAAGTACCCTATAGCAAAGAATTGGAAATTGAGGGGATGCCTATCAACTGGGAAATGGCTGAACAAATTGTGGTATAGGAATGTAATGGTATACTATTGTTCTATAAGAAATGATGAGCAGGGGGGCAGCTAGGTGGCACAATGGATAAAGCACCAGCCCTGGATTCAGGAGGACCTGAGTTCAAATTCAGCCTCAGACACTTGACATTTACTAGCTGTGTGACCCTGGGCAAGTCACTTAACCCTCATTGCCCTGCAAAAACAAATAAACAAACAAACAAATGCTGAGCAGGCAGATTTCAGAAAAACCTGGAAACACTTAAGTGGACAGATGCTGAGTGAAGTGAGCAGAACCAGAAGAACACTGTACACAGTAAAAGCAACATTGTGCTATGATCAACTGTGATAGACTTAGCTCTTCCCAGTAAAATAATGATCCAAGACAATTCCAAAAGACTCACGATGGAAAATGCTCTCCACATCCAGAGAAAGAACTATGGAGTCTGGATGCAGATCGAATCATACTGTTTTCACTTTTGTTGTTGTTTTTTGTTTTTCCTATTTCTCCTGGTTTTCTCCTTTTGTTCTGATTCTTCTCTTACAGCATGACTAATGTAGAAATATGTTTAACATAATTGTACATGTATAGCCTATATCAGATTGTTTTCTTGGGGAGGGGTGAGGGAAGAGAAGGTGAGAGAAAAGTTTGGAACTCAAAATCTTACAAAAATGAATGCTGAAAACTATCTTTACATGCAATTGGGAATATAAAATAAAATACCATTTTTAAAAGCACCCTAAATTCACATTATGGTTTTTGGCTGATGGAGACCAAGCTATGTTTGTAATGTCACCATTAACCAAGGTTTTCACGTTCATAACCTTTATATTATCTTTTACTCCCTTCCTCTCCTTCATCTCTCAAATCCAAGCAGCTCCCTAAGTCTTATCAATATCACATTCACAACATTTTCTCACATCTTATGCCTCTTCTCTATTCACACCTACACACTAATTAATGTCCAGACAGATAGCTGATTGTTAAATTTTCAATGTGAGCATTCATACCTTGAAAATCAGCAAGTGTTGAAAATCACTTGATTCATTGTTTTGTTGATTGATTTTCAATTGAGACACTGTTCTAGACTTAAGAAAGTAATGGAGAAATGTTAATAATGCATATTAAATTTAAAAGTATGTTGTGAGTATATTTTTTTGGAGAACTGGTTGCTAAACTTTTGCCAGCCCATACTTGGGCAATATGGAGTGTTGCAATAACCTCCTTACAGTTTTTCTGTCCTCCACTACCCCCACCTCACCCTCACCAGTGATCCATTCTTTACACTGATGCCATAATAATATTCTTTTCACATGTAATAGTTGCTGAGGTATGCTTCTAGTAGTGTGAGGGGCAGAAAGTATTCAATTGATGAGGAGAACTGGTCACTCCTCCTTATCTGGCACCCCTGTGCAGGTTTTTTGTTTCTATCTTTACACTCTGGGTCAGCTCCCTTTCATGAGCATGTTACTTTTCCCCTCAGGGAGCATGAGGTTCTTTCCAACCTGCCATGAGAGAAGTAATGGGAAGGGAAATGGCCTAGAGCCATTGCCTTGGACAGCGACTACTCCTACCCACTTACCAAACCTTCCACCAAAAAAAACTACTCTCTCATCCCATGTCTGGGACAGTCCAAATTCACTTATTCTTCTCTGCTCAGGGGAGCAATCATAATATATATATATCAATAAAATTGGTTCTGTTCAGCTCAAGAGCCTAGATAGTCCCAGCAGTTAGAAAGAAAATTGATTTCTCTCTCTCCCTGGTCATTATAGCCTACCTCTGATCTATATTTATTAGGTACACATACACACAGAAACACATACATGCAATGAATGCTACCTTAGGGAAACTGATTTTTTTGAAAACATGGCAAACACAGAAAAGTAGCAAACTCTTAAAGAATGAAAATGAGAGATATAAGCTCCATGCAAAATAAGGCACAAGAAAGTAGGAGTTACACAAATAAACTCAGATCTAAACAAATGGAAAAATATCAATTGCTCCTGGGTAAGCTGTGCTAATATAATAAAAATGACAATTCTACCTAAATTAATTTACTTATTCAGTGCCATACCAATCAAACTACCAAAAATTATTTCATAGAGCTAGAAAAAATAATAACAAAATTCATATGGAAGAACAAAAGGTCAAGAATATCAAGGGAATTAATGAAAAAAATGCAAAGGAAGGTAGCCTAGTTGTGCCAAATCTAAAACTATATTATAGGAGGCAGCTAGGTGACGCAGTGGACAAAGCACCGGCCCTGGATTCAGGAGGACCTGAGTTCAAATCTGGCCTCAGACACTTGACATTTACTAGCTGTGTGTGACCCTGGGCAAGTCACTTACCCCTCATTGCCCTGCAAAAACAAAAACAAAAACAAAAACAAAAACAAAAAATAAAAGACCAAAACAATGAAATGGACATACCCTTTGACCCAGCAATACCACTACTAAGTCTATATCCCAAAGAGAGCATAAAAAAGGGAAAAGGACCCACATGTACAAAAATATTCATAGCTGCTCTTTTTGTGGTAGCAAAGAATTGGAAATTCAGGGGATGCCCATCAATTGGGGAATGGCTAAACAAGTTATGGTATATTAATGTAATGGAATACTATTGTGCTGTAAGAAATGATAAGCAGATGGATTTCAGAAAAACCTGGAAAGACTTAAGTGGACTGATGCTGAGTGAAATGAGCACAGAACCAAGAGAACATTGTACACAGTATCAACAACATTGTGGGATGATCAACTGTGATAGACTTAACTCTTCTCAGCAATACAAGACAATGGCAAAAGACTTATGGTGGAAAATTCCCTCCACATCCATAAAAAGAACTGTGGCGGCCTCAGACACTTGACACTTACTAGCTGTGTGACCTTGGGCAAGTCACTTAACCCTCATTGCTCAACCAAAAAAACAAACAAACAAACAAAAAAGAACTGTGGAATCTGAATGCAGATTGAAGCATACTATTTTCAATTTTGTTGTTGCTTTTATTGTTCTTGTTTGTTCTTTCTTGTGGTTTTTTTCCTTTTGGTTCTGATCCTTCTCTTACAACATGACTAATGTAGAAATATGTTTAACATAATTGTAATGTATCACCTAGATCAGATTGCTTGCTCAAAAATGGCTTTTCACATGTAACTGGAAAAAAACTTCAAATAAAAATTTTTAAAAAGAAATAAAGTAGGAGCATCACTGGTTTTATTCTTGTCAACAAGGACAGGGATAATCATTCTTCATCCACTCAAGGTGACATCCACCTTGTTTGTTTCCAGTATTTTCCCAGCATCTCAATACCAGTTGGGGTAGTGACAGACACAGCAACAGAAGTGGCCCTAAGTGACATCCCAGTACATCCAGGCTCTTGTCCTCTCCCATTCCCTTGCTCAGGCTACAGTTGAAGATACCTGGCTACAAAAGCTGCAGCACCATTATGGAAACCATTATTGACTGTAGAGTCCATGGCAGAGACAGGCAGCAGACTACTGCCTCTCTACACCAGCTTAGGGTGACCTCTCCTCAACTTGAGCAGCAGCAGTCTCCCATAACCCTTGGTGAATATCTCTCAGTGCTCTCAGGCACTTGTTGCCTCTCACAAGATTTCAGTTCTCCTTTTTCCTCCAGGGTGGGAAAAGGATGATTGCCTCAGTCAGAGTCTCACATGCTTGACAAGCTCAAGTTGGTAGGCATTGAAGGATTTCTATCTGCCAGCAGACACCAATCTCCAGCAACATGCTGTATGCAAACATCTTGTCACAGCATGACTCTACTGAAAAGTTATACCTCCTTTCTCTGGCATCCAAGACCAATCTAGCACAAGTCAACAAGCATTTGGGTTTTGTTTGTTTGTTTTGTTTTGTTTGTGGGCTAATGGGGGTTAAGTGACTTGCCCAGGGTCACACAGCTAGTAAATGTCAAGTGTCTGAGGTCAGATTTGAACTCAGGTCCTCCTGAATCCAGGGCTGGTACTTTATCCACTGCAGCGCCACCCAGCTGCTCTCAACAAGCCTTTGTTAAGGACTTACTACATGTAAAACATTGTACTAAATGCTGGGAATACAAATCCTAGTGAAGTGAAAAACAGTCCTTGCCCTGGAGGAGCTTATGTTCTAACAGAGGAAGATAACACATTAAAGGGAGCTGAAGGGGGGAGGGTTGGAAGGGAAGGTACCCATGTGGGGGCAACCATCTCTTATCTCAGATTATCCCCATCTCCACCCTCTATGCTTTAGTCAAACGAAAACACACACACACACACACACACATAATTCTCATGCTATCATGTGTCAATTCATGCCTAGAATTTTCTCCTTTCTTCTCTTTGCCTACTGAATTCTTCCCAAACACTGAAAACCCTCCTCAAGTGCCACATCCTCCAGGAAGGTCTCTCCCATGATCCCCCTGCTGGAGACTATGTTAGCCCTCAGACCTCACATACCACTTTATTCTTCTCCTTTCCAGTGTGCATGTATATTCATGCATTACAGCTATGTACGTATATTTATCATCCTTCTCTTTGACTGTGGATTCTATTAGGGCATAGACCACTAGGTCTTATCTCAACTTTCTATCTTTCCCAGAGACATCCCTAATTTTCTGCACACAGCAGAAGCTTAATAAATATTTGGTGAATGAATGAATTATTGCCCTCCCCCATAGATGGAACAGTATACATTGATATTGCTCCGTAGAGTGAGTTCTGTCTGGTTCCAAGCCAGAGCATCATTTCTCCTAATGGATTGTTGTGG
Organism: Dromiciops gliroides; assembly: GCF_019393635.1. Classification (NCBI taxonomy): domain Eukaryota; kingdom Metazoa; phylum Chordata; class Mammalia; order Microbiotheria; family Microbiotheriidae; genus Dromiciops; species Dromiciops gliroides. The sequence continues at coordinate 47,078,866 of NC_057867.1, forward strand.
CTGTTAGATGCAGTAGTCCCCTTAAGAGCAAAGCCTCTGATTGCTTGCTAAAAGCAGTTCAAGTGTGAATAGTGGTTAAGTATCCTTCCATTTTCTATTAGCAAACAGGTATAACAGAGGAGATCAGAGAAACCTATGATTTGCTGGACTAGGGAAACTTCTAAGGAACTGGACATGCACCCTGTCTCTTTTCCAAGTAATATGCACCTTGCTGGAGTGACACAATATCTCCTGATTGATCCCTGGTGTTCGGGGGAGGGGATTGTGTCAAAGATGATTGGCAACTAAGTCAGAAGGAGCCATCCACTCTGTAGTCTGTAAGAAGAGAAGGAAAATAGTTCTGTCTCTTTGGGGCCTTCCCTTTTGGGATTCTCTTCTGGTCCTTTCTCTCTTGGACTTCCAGCAAGGGAGGGAGTGTATGTCTCTCCCCTCTGCACCCAATGACAATGGTGGCTACTGGAATATGACAGTGGGAATATGTGCTTGTCTTATATGAGCCTGAGTCCCTGGGTGTCATCTTCAGCCTTTCTGTTGCCATACAGACCAAAGATTAGCTATCCTGAGAAATGGATATTTCCATGCTCAGTAGATACCCCGTGAATTATAGAATCCCCAAGTACCTGAGTCAAGTGTAGGAATATGGATTTGTTAGGTATATGGAGTAGGTATATTGGAGAGCAAGATGAATCAGGGAGGCCAATCATGAATCTATGACAGTAGTCCAGATGAAAAGGGAAGAGGAGCTAAACAAGAGTGATGACTATGTGAGGGGAGAGAAGGGATGGATATAAAATTTGTTGTGTTAGCTGTGTGACCCTGGACAAGTCACTTAATCCCAATTGCCTCACAAGAAAAAAATTTCTGTGAAGGCAGAAATGACAAAACTTGGGAACTAATTGGATATGGGAGGATAGGGAAAGGAAAGAGTCAAGGATAAGTCTGAGGTGGCAAGCCTGGGTGACAGGAAGGGTAATGGAGCCCTCAACTGGAATGGAAGAGTTTAGAGGAGGTTTCATCGAGAAAGGACATGTTAAGTTTTGGCTGCTGATCAGGCATCCAGATGGAGATTCCAAAAGGCATTTGATAATGTGAGACTAGAGTTCAGGGAAGAGATTTGAGATGGAGACATAGATTTGAGAGAGACCTGTGTATAAATGATAACTGAATTCAGAAGAGCTGATGAAATCACCAAGACAGAGTGTAAAGAGAAAATAGAAGGTGGCCCAGGAAAGAATCGTGGGGACATCCATGCTTAGTGGGCTTAATATGAATAACAATTCAGTAAGAGAGGGGGTAGCTAGGTGGAGCAGTGGATAGAGCACCGGCCCTGGATTCAGGAGGACCTGAGTTCAAATCCAGCCTCAGATACTTGCCGCTTACTAGCTGTGTGACCCTGGGCAAGTCACTTAACCCTCATTACCCTGCAAAAAAAGAAATTAATTTTTAAAAACCCAATTCAGTAAGAGAGATGAAAAGGAAGTGGCCAGACATAGTAGAATTAGAAAAGAGCAAGATCACATAAGTCCAAGGAGGAGGGAATATCTAGGAGGAGGTAATGATCCACAGTGTCAAAAACTGCAGAGTGGTCAAGTAGGATATAGACTGAAAAAATCAGGTGATGATTTGATGATTTAGCACTTACATGCTATAATCATGAGAAAAGATCACTGTTTCCTTCCATGTTTCCCCATGGAGATAAAACCAAATTTAATGAAGTAGAATGTTAATAGATCCATAAAAAGGAATGAAGTTGCAAAATGAATTAGAAAACATAACTCAATAATACTCTACCTACAGGAAATAGAGAAAGATAAATAAGGAAATCACTGATGAATAGAATGTTGAAAAAACTGGCTTTGTTCATTCTACGGAGACTACTTAATGGGAATCTCAAAAAGTATATTTATAAGGTTCATGTGAGACTTTAAAAAAATTAGCCATGGTCTAGGACAAAGGTTCTTAACCTTTTTTGTATCACAGAATCCTATCCATACCAGTCTGGTGAAGGCTATGGAACCCTTCTTGGAATAATGCTTCATTGTTTATAATCATAATTGAGGGAAAGGCTCGATTTCAGATTGAGGCCAATGATAATAGAGATGCAATGTTTTCCCATCCAACTTCATGAACCACTGGAAATCCATACATGGACCCTCAAGGGGTCTGTGGATTCCAGTAGCATAAAAAGTTCATAAACAGAGAAAACTTGAAAGCCTAAACACATTTTAAAATAAATCATAATGTAATAGGATTGTAAATAATAAAGGAAATATGAACAACAGATGCCAACCTAAAACTAGAAAAAACCTGAAATAATGAGTAGGTCAAAAACTAAATCATGAAACTGTGAAAAATTAAAGAGAATATTAATAGTGAGGTAACATATCAAAATTTATAGTATACAGTTTAATTAGTCCTTAAATTTCTATCTCTGACATATATTTTTATCACTTTTAAAAATGTTTTATTGATGTTTTGGGGGGTTTTTACATCACAATCATTTCCCAATAACCACTCTCAAATGAACTCTCCCTTATAATAAAGAAAAGCAGTTAAGCAAAACTGATACTGAATCTAATAGGGAATGCAATATACTGTACCTGTAACCGCCACCTTTCTAATGCAGGAAGGAATCGTGTTTCATCTTCAGTCCTCTAGAGTCAATATTGGTCATTTCATTTAATTTAAACTCTGTAGTACACTGTTAGCATGACTCTGTTTTCTTCACTCTATATCAATTTCTCTGTGTGTGTGTATAAACACACACATATGTGTGTATAAAAACAAAACTAATGAATTAAACATGTAACTTTAAAAAATTATAAAATAAATGAATTATTTTTTCTAAAACAGGGACAAAAAAGAGAAAATTATTTTAAAACAAAAGCTAAATAAACAGACCTGAAAATCAGTGATTGCAATGATGCACAAAACTGGGTTTTTAAAGGATCAATAATATTGATAAACCAATTAGGGTCTTTCTAGTATATTCACTCATAAACCCCCACCAGTGTGCTTCCAAATGATTATCAGCTAGACTCGATTAGCTTTTAAAAAGGGCATTTACTCAGTGGGATTAGTAAGGATGATAATTACAAAAAATACTCCCCACCAAAACCACCAAAATAAAACAAAACAGAAGCATACTCGCTCCCCACACACAAATGCAGGGTCCCTGGAGAGAGCAGGCTCTAATTTAGAGAACTCCTGTGGCAAAGGGGTAACTCACAGATCCTGATTACTGGTAGCCCTTTTCTTCCTTTGTAGAGTTTTCTTGAAGTTCCCATTAGATATAGCTCTCTAAGGGTCAATGCCTTTGTAGAGTCCATAGCCTTCAATTCTCTCCATTCTGATAGGCCAACCTCCCTACAGCTGCCTTTCCTCCATATGTCTAGTTTGTCCTCAGTGTGTCTCTCAGGTTCTGATGCAGACACTACCATAAGCCACTGTTATTCCAGGGACACGACTACTGACACCAATAAGAACACTAGATCTTCTGAGGGGATTGACCCTGCAGAGGAGGAAAGCTCTCCAAACACCTTTGGGTCATTGGACCTCTACCTCACAACTAATGGAAACAGGGTTGGCCTGTGATTGAACTAGTTGTACCTCAAGAGGAAACTTGTGGGACCCAAAGGCAAGGTTTCAAGGTGGTATTTACATTTACCCACTATCCCAGACAAAACCAAATTTTTTAGAGTGCTAATCTTCCATCTCTCCCTATCCACTGGCTCCCTTCTTGTGTCCTATAAACATTCCTATGTCTCTCCCATCTTCAAAAAACCCTAACCTGATCCTACTATCCCCACCATCTAGCATCCTATTATCTCTCCTTCCCTTATCTATTAAACTCCTTGAAAAGAGCTACTATCTACACTTGGTGCCTCCACTTCTCTTTTCATTTTCACTTTCACAATTATCCATTGTAATCTGGCTTCTATCCTCATCGTTTAACTGAATCTGCTCTCTCCAGAATTACCAATGATTTCTTAATTGCTCGATCTAATAGCCCTTTCTCAACCCTGTTGATAACCTAATGGATACTTTCTTCTCTATGGGTTTTTGTAACATTGATCTTGCAAGGTTCTCCTGACTGCTTGTCTGTGCCTTCTCAGTCTCCTGTGCTATATCTTTATCCTTATTCATGCCCCAAAACTATTGGTGTCCCTCAATGCTTTATCGTGTACTCTCTCCTCTTTTCCCTCTATACTATTTCCATTGGTGATCTCATTAGTTCTATGTGTTCAATTATCATCTCTCTGTGTTTTGTTTTGTTTTTTTTATAATTTTTTTTTTTTGCAGGCAATGGGGGTAAAGTGACTTGCCCATGGTCACACAGCTAGTAAGTGTCAAGTGTCTGAGGCCGGACTTGAACTCAGGTACTCCTGAATCCAGGGCCGGTGCTTAACCACTGCGCCATCTAGCTGCCCCCCAATTATCATCTCTCTGAAGATGACTCCCACATCTATATATCCAATCCTAGCCTCTCTCTTGAGCTTATCTCACATAACCAAATACTTTTAAAATATTTCAAACTGGATGTCCTATAACTCAACTCAACATGTCCAAAACCTATCTTTCTACCCAAACCCACCCCACTTCCCAACTTCCCCTCATTACCAAAGGCACCACCATTCCTCCAGGCTCCTAGATTCATAGAGTTGGTGTCCTGCTCAACTCCTCACTCTCGCTCTCTCCACATATCTCATCTGTTGCCAAATCTTGTTATTTCTGTCACAACATCTTTCACACATGGGCTTTTGTCTCCACTCATTTAGCCCCAACCCTAGTTCAAGTCCTTATCACCTCTCACCTGGCCTTCCGCAATAACCTTCTAATCAGTTTCCCTGCCTCAAGTGTCCCCACCCTACAATCTATTCTCCACTCAGTTGCCAAGGTGATTTTTCTAAAGACTCGGGTTGTGTTGGTAAATGTTTAGCAACTGGATCTCCAAAATAATGTACCCATGACATCCTTTTAAGTTTAATCTGCATTTTAATCTGCAGTATTAATGTTTTCTCTATCACTTTAAGTCTAAACAATCAACAAAATGATATATCAATCCCTGATTTGTATCATTTGTCGATTTCTGAGGTGGAAATGCTCACACTGAAAATTTAACCGTCAGCTCTCACAAGCTGGTCCAAGCTGACTCTAGCACTGTAAGTCTGACCATGTCACACTCCTATTCAATGAACTCCAATGACTCCCTCTTGCTAGCAGGATCAAATATAAAGTTCTTTGGCATTTAAAGCTTTTCACTAGCTGGCCCCTTCCAACCTTTTCAGTCTTCTCACATTTTAGTCACCTCCATACCCTACAGAGTCCAGCAACACAGACCTATTTGCTATGCCTGAAACACAACATTCCATCTCCCACCTCTGTGTCTTTGCATGAGCTGTTCCCCCTGCCCCGCATGCCTGGAGTGCCCACCCTCCTTATCTCTAACTCTCTACATCTATGGCTTCCTTCAAGATTCAGTTCAAACACCACCTTCTTCAAGAGGGTCATTCTCCCATTCTACCCCCAGTAGTACCCTTCCTTCTGAGATTACCTTCTCCCTACTCTGCATTTATTTTGTATATACCTCATCATTTAAATGTATTTTTCCCCATTGGAACATCAGCTCTTCGAGGGTAGGGACTATTTTTGTGGGTTTTTTACCTTTCTATTACCGGTGTTTAGCACATCACCTAACACATAGTAAACCAACAACAACAACAACAACAACAACAACAACGGCTGATTGGGTTAAATGAGTGGACACCTGAGGTATAGAAATGATTCTTCCAGAAAACCAAAATAAGTCTCATTTTAGCATAGCAGGGGCCATATTAAAGAATTGTAAAACCTTCACAGTATCAGATAAAGAAAACTTCATCTAGAAATACACAAGGGAGAAGACTCTAAAGTCTACCTAAAAGTACCATGAAAAGCCAATTTTTATTTCAGATCATTTAAATAAGCCTTCAGGTGTTTTCTCTTGTATAAAAGAACTCCATAATTTTGAATACTGCAGATAAAATTCAATGAGAAACAAATACATTTCTGAAAATATCAGATTCCTTCTAGCTTCTAGCCTAATGTTAAAACTGCTGTGGGCTTTGCATGTAATCTCAAATTTTGAAATGAGAATTGGGAGGAAAAACAATTCTAGTATATTAGAATTTTAAATCTTTTCTTCAGTTATATTTACAGTAGGAAATTTTTGTTTTAAAACCAAGTGTGATTGAAAGAATAATTGATGCAGGGTTTTTTTTTTCAAATGTCATATCATAATGTAAATAAAGCCTTATTTGGGGCAAATAAAAGATCCTGTTAGTCATTTTTCAATGCTGAAAAGGACAGATTCAAAGCAACCTGGGAAGACTTGTATGAACTGATGTAGAATAATGTAAGCGGGGCTGGGAGGATAATGTATACAAATAACTGCAGAACTGTAAGGAAAACAATTTTGAAGGACTTCAGATCTCTGCAATGACCAACCATGGCTAAAGAAAACTGATATTGAAGCAGGCTACACACCTCTTGGCAGAGAGATGATGGATTAAAAGCACAGAATGAGACCTTACAGTTTTGGATATGGGAAATCTATGGATTTGTTTCGTTTGACTTATCTGTTATAAAGAATGGGGCTTTTGGGGGCAGCTAGGTGGTGCAGTGGATAGAGCACCCTCCCTGGATTCAGGAGGACCTGAGTTCAAATTCAGCCTCAGATACTTGACACTTACTAGATGTGTGACCCTTGGCAAATCACTTAACCCTCATTGCCCCGCAAAAAAAAAAAAAAAATTAATAAAAAAAAAAAAGAATGGGGCTTTTTTGTCAGGACAAATTCTCCCCACACACACACACCTATCCCCTGTCCTGAGGGGGATGGGGAGAGGGGGGCATTATTACTTAGTGATAGTAAAGGCTAAAATAAAGAAAAGAAAAAGAGCATCAATAATTTGGGGGGGCGGGGCAATGGGGGTTAAGTGGCTTGCCCAGGGTCACACAGCTAGTAGGTGTCAAGTGTCTGATGCCGGATCTGAACTCAGGAACTCCTGAATCCAGGGCTAGTGCTCTATCCACTGCACCACCTAGCTGCCCCCAATAAATTTTTTAAAAAATATATATAAAGGGGCAGCTAGGTGGCACAGTGAATACAGCACCAGCCCTGGAGTCATGAGGACCTGAGTTCAAATCCAGACTCAGACACTTACTAGTTATACGACACTGGGCAAGTCACTTAACCCTGATTGCCTCCCAAAAAATACATAAAAGAAAGAAGTTCAAAAGGAGTTACAGACAAGACAATGTTGGAAATACCATGTTAAATTTCATATACACTTTAGGAAAAAAAGCTGTATGCGTAGAGAGTCACAGTATCATGTTTTTTTGGTTCTTTTTGGTACATAGAAATGTTTGTGTTTTTTATGTTTGTCAGTATAATATATATTATGTTTTTAAAATATAATGCATTTTATGTTTGTCCGTATAATGCATATGTCACTGTAGTAATAATAGTAGTAGTAATTATAATAAATAATATATAATAGTAGTATATAAAATATAATAATAGTTATTATAATAAATAATAATAAAATAGTAATAATAATATAGGCGATTTTCTATCTATGTACCAATATAATATTGACAATTTTCAATTTAACAATAATAATAGACAATTTTAAAAAATAATTAATTTTGTGTTCCTTTGTTTCTAGGAGAAGCTTGGGGATCATTAAAAGCCCTGTGCAGTTTCCCAAAGGCGATCCAGTTGGTTTTCCTCCTACTATTCAATTCTGAGTCCAAGTCATCATCCGTTTGCAATGACTGTCCGAAGTATCCATACTGAGGATCAAGCTCTATAGGTTGCCATCAGACAACATATAATAGCATACACAGTGGTCATTCTTTATCAATCTTCCTGATTTCCGCAGGGTTAGTCAAGCCAAATCATGGATATCATTTAGTAGACTCTCCAGTGTCCCCAAGTTGGATGCAATCAGCACAATGTCATCCACAAACAAAAGCATGTGGCATACCTTGCCATCTCTGGGAATTATTCTCAGACTTGGACTCTGCTTGCGATCTCTTCCATGGAGGTGGCAAATGCCTTTGGTGGGCATACATCTCCCTCCTTTGTGCCTCACTTTCCATTCAAGATCAAAGAGTGATAGGACAAGATTTTATCTTTCTTTCTTTCTTTTTTTTTAGTGAGGCAATTGGGGTTAAGTGACTTGCCCAGGGTCACACAGCTAGTAAGCGTTAAGTGTCTGAGGTCAGATTTGAACTCAGGTACTCCTGACTCCAGGGCTGGTGCTCTATCCACTGCACCACCTCGCTGTCCCTATCTGTTATATCTTTCAAGGACCCTTACAGTTTTGATCTATGAATGGGGAGAAGCCTTGTTGGAAGAGAGCCTCTAAGATGGCCTTCTGCTCTGCCAAAACAATGCTTTTTTTAATAGTTGACGAACAGTAACCCAGAGGGATCTTGTATTCTCTATACCTTCGATTGTGTGACAGTAAAGATGTGTTCTCCCATGGACAATCATTTGTGAAAGGCTGCCTGTTCCCTCTTCATCCCCTCACCCAGTATGCCTTTGATACTTATGTAAATGATTCTCATCAAAATTTTATGTAGATGGGAAAGTAAGCATGAAGGTTATTAGCTATTGCTTGTGTCTGTCACCTTTTTTCCTAATAAAGTCCATGATTTTTCCCACACCTTTGCTCCAAATGCCTTGAAACCAAATCTTTCAAAACCACCAGCCCCGGTCTCTGTCACCCCCCAATTCTATAACCTTCAGCATGAATCTCCTCTGTATATACTTGCTCTAGTCCAGCTGTTTTTTTATGTTTGTTTGCTTCAGTACGATTTCCACTTCCTCTAAAAGTACATCCTGGACTGTGATGTTAGAATCTAAATGTGGTGGCTTCACTGTCCTTGATGGCAAAAAGAGTTTGTTTGGAAAAACTTTGCAGAGCTAATAAATCATATTAATAGAATAACAACAAAAACCACATGATTACATCACTAGATATTGGAAAAAGCCTTCCATAAAACATAGCACTTTATGTTTAAAAAAAACATTAAGAATAATGGGAATGAAAAGACCTTTCCCTTCTATAAAACTGAGAGCTAGCATTATCTATAATGGAGATATGATGGCAACTTTCCCAATAAAACCAAGGGTGATAGGATCACAGCTTTAAACCTAGAAAGAACTACTCCAACCTCCTCATTTTATAGATGAGGGATCTGAGGTCTAAGGAAGTGAAGTGACTTACCCAAGGCTATATCAGTAATAAGCATCAGAGATGAGATTTAAACCCACATTCCCTGACTCCAGAGCCAGTGTGCTTTCTCTTGTATAATGCTGCCTCCCTTGAGTGAAGCCAGGGTGGCCAACATTGTAATTTAGCATAGTACCAGACAGCTTAACCATGTTAATAAGAAAGAAAAAAACATATTAAGGTAATAAGCATTGACAAAAGGGAGATAAAATGATTTCTATTTGTGAACAATAAAATGGTTTACATTGCAAAACCTAGAGAATAAACAACAACAGAGCTATGTTATAAACAGCTCAAGCAAAGTAGCGGGAGATACAAAATAAATCCATAAAAAGCCATTAACCTTTTTGTATAGTACTAACAAAATCCAAGAATTATGAGAGCTATACAGAGAAATGTTATTGAAAGTAATAACAAAATGCATTCAGTATTTGGGAGCTGATGTACCACAACAGGACATATATGTACAACTACAAAACAATTTTTTCGGAAATAAAAGAAGACAAATAATAGGGGGAAATAGCAATAGTCATGACTGGAAATGCAATAAAAATGACACTGCCTGTATTACCCTGCAGATTCAGTGCTATGCCATCTAGATTGCTAAAGGGATACTTTAGAGAATTAGACAAAATAATGACAAAATTCATATGGTGGAACAAAAGGTGAAGAATGTGAAAAGAAACCATCAAATAAGTAAGAAAATTGGGTTTGGCATAAGGAGGTCTCAAATTATATCATAAAATAGTAATTATCCAAAAATTTTTAGTGGATAAAAAATGGAAAAAATAGATTTGACTGATGATATAAACAAGACTTAAAAGTAAGAGTAGATAATAATTATAACACAAACTACAAGGGGAAAAATTATCTTTTTATAAACAAGAACTGCTAGTAAAGTTGGATAGCAGTTTTGCAGAAAATGGCTTTAGAGCATCATCTTACACCATTTTAAGGTCAGAAATCTATACCATATGGCACAATCATTTCCAAATGGATAAATGATCTGAATATTAAAAGTCACACCAGATAAAAGTTAGAGAATAGAAGTCTTATATCTTTTACAACTGTAGTTAAGCAAAGAATTTGTGACCAGCTGCAGGATAAATAGAGCAGAGCATAAAAGCTGGAAAATACCATTTTAATTTTAATAAAAATAAAAGGCTTTTGCAGAATGAAAATCAATGGAGCAGGGCAGGTAGGTGGTTCAGTGAATAAAGCACTGGCCCTGGATTCAGGAGGACCTGAGTTCAAATCTGGCCTCAGATACTTGACACTTACTAGCTGTGTGACCTTGGGCAAGTCACTTAACCCTCAATGCCCCACAAAAAAAAAAGAAAAAGAAAATCAATGGAGCTAGAAAGAGGAAAAAAGATACAAATGGGGGGAACTTTTCATTAAATATTGATGATAAAAGTCTGCTATCCAAAAGTTGCAGACAATTGACACAAAGGTATAAGAATAAAAGCTATTCCACAATAAATAAGTGACCAAAGGATATGAACAAACCACTTTTGAAATGAAAAATTCAAACTATAAACAATCATCTGGAAAAGTATATGAAATTGCTGAAAGAAAAATGCAAATTGAAACACCTCTATAGGTATCACCTCACACACACATCATATCAGCAAAAATGCTAAAAGACAGAAGTTGAACAGACAAAAATAAAGAGACTATGGAAAGACAGGAATACCAGTCAGACTATTTTGGAAAGCAATTTGGATTTATGCAATAAAATATGTGAAATTGTCCCAATCTTTTGACTCAGAGATAGAATTATAGGATTTACAACTGTGATAGACTTAGCTCTTCTCAGCAATACAATGATCCAAGACAATTCCAAAGAACTCATGATGGAAAATGTTCTCCACATCCAGAAAAAAAGAACTGTGGATTCTGAATACAGATTGAGCCATACTATTTCTACTTTTGTTTTTGTTTCTGTTTTTTCTTTTTTGAGGTTTTCCCCTTTTGTTCTGATTCTTCTTTCGCAACATGACTAATGCAGAAATATGTTTAATGTGATTGTACACGTAAAACCTATATCAGATTGCTTTCTGTCTTGGGGAGGGGGGAGGGAAGGGAAGGAGAGTGAAAAATTTGGTATGAAAAATCTTATGAAAACAAATGTTGAAAACTATCTTTACATGTAACTGGAAAATAATAAAATACTTTTAAGATTTAAAAAAAAATTATAGGATTTAAACATCAATGAGGTTATTGGGGTGAGAAATAACCCATGTGTACAAAAATATTGGGGCAGCTAGGTGGCACAGTGGATAAAGTGCTGGCCCTGGATTCAGGAGTACCTGAGTTCGAATCCAACCTCAGACACTTAACACTTACTAGTTGTGTGACCCTGGGCAAGTCACTTAACCCCAATTGCCTTACCAAAAAAAATATTCATAGAGGCACTATTTTTAATAGCAAAAAGTTGCAAACTATATGTATTTGCTAAACAAATTACTACAGGTGAATACATGGTAAAGAATGGAATATTGTACAATTCAAAGAATATAAGAAAACTTGTAAGTGTTGAGAATGAAGACGGTGGAGTCCAAAGAATAACATGTATAACACAGGCAATAAGAAACGGCAATAAAACTCAGGTTAGATACAAAGGATTATATTGGTACCACCAGGTACCAATACTAGATCTAGAGCTGGAAGGGGCTTCAAAAGCCACTTAGTTCAACCCCTGTTTTATAGAGGGAAAACCTGAGAGCCAAGAAAGTGAAGTGATTTACCCAAGGTCACACATAGAAAGCTGGAAGGGACTTCAGATGCAAACGCATGTCCAAGGGCTCATCAAAGATCACTTATTAGGGGAAGGAGAGTGTTTGGCTTTATTAGTGGCCTAGATGAGCTACTACCCTTACAAACAACAAGGCAATCAGTCATTCAATCAACAGGCATTTATTAAAAGCTAACTACATGGCAGGCACCAGTGTGAGCTTGGAAGGCTCTACCACAGGTAAGGCACAAATAGTCCATGTGAACATTTGAGGTGGATTCTTTAAATTTGTGCGTCTCACACTTCTTTTGAGCTACTTCAATTCTGCTTTGTTCATAGAGCACAGTACCTTCTCTGGTAATGGCACACCATGCTGGGAGGTCTTGAGCCTATCTCCCAAAATTCTTAAAAGTCGGAGCCCAGTAACCAAATCAATACTACCATTGCTTCTGGAAAGAGTATAGGAATTAGGGGGCAGCTAGGTGGTGCAGTAGATAAAGGACCAGCCTTAGATTCACAAGGACCAGAGTTCAAATCCGGCCTCAGACACTTGACACTTACTAGCTGTGTGCCCCTGGGAAAGTCACTTAAACCTCATTGCCCAGCAAAAAAAGAGTATGGCAATTGACCAAGCACCCTATTTATCAATCCACCATCCCTGTGTCTCCTCTGGCCAAAATCTTCCTAGCCAACACTCCCTTATATGTTTTCTCCCACTATTAGAATGTAAACTCCTTCAGGGCAGGGAATGTCTCACATTGTTTTGTCTATATCCCCAGAAGGTAGCACAGTGCCTGGCACATCTTAAGGGTTTAATAAATGCTTTTTCATTCATTTGTTCATTCAAGCTAAGGCTTTAGTAGCTGCCTAATTAACCAAAAACATTTATTTATAATTTCATTTTCAAAAGAGGAAAATAAATTAGCAAACTCTAGTCTTTTTTTTTCTTTCCAGAAAGACACTTTCTTGTCTGTAATCAATTGCCAAAATCGCACTTGGAATCAGTGACCCAAGGATGAGAAATTATCAAAGGCCAGGCTCCTAGATAGCGTGGTGAATGAGCCAACTGCTGTCCTATCAGAGACATTTCACTACCTGTGGCCTCCCTTCCTGTAGTCTGACACCCATCTGGTTGGCCTTGTCCCAGATCAGAGATCTAACATTTAAAGGGTTCTGGCTTTGTTTCCATTACTATCGGTATCTTAAATTTCTATAGCACTTTCTGGGGGGCTGCCAAGCACTTCTCTCACAATCTCAACATGGAGACAGTTAGACATTATTAACCCTGTTTTACAGATGAAGAAACTGAGACTCAGAGACAGGAAATTACTTGCTCAGGTATCTGATTCTAAGTTCAATGAGCTTTCCATCCAGGGGATGTTAACCTAAAGTCCATGAATTTGGTGGGGGGTTTTTTAAATGTTTTGCTTACTGTATTTCAATATCATTGATTTCATTTGTATTCATGTGTATTTCATATTCTGTATTTAAAATATTATTATGAGAAAAGGTCCATAGGCTTTATCAGACTGCCCAAGGAGTCTGTAACACACAAAAATGTGAGAAACCCTGCAAATTTATACCAGCTGCCACCATAGACACTGCCCCATCCTGGAGTAGAATCCACCTCACCTAGAACTTTTCAGTATCTAGGTCAAAGAATACAGCCACATCTTCTGGACTCACTTGGGAGTTATCAGAGAATCCAGTGACCCCTGGGGCTTCTGAAGGGCTAAAGAATCACAGAATCTCAGAGCTGCAAGGAATCTCACAAGTCATCAGGACAGGAAGGCCCTACGTGATGTCCTTTACCTCTGTTCAGAGACCTTCATCCAGTAATGGAGAATCCAGGTGGCATACTGAATAGAGTATGCTCAATACTGAATGGATTTGGAGTCAAGAAGACCTGAATTTAAATCCAGCCCTAGATACGTACTGGCTGTGTGACCCTGGGCAAGTCACTTCACCTTCCTCAGCCTCAGTTTCCTCACCTGGAGAATGGGGATAATAATGCCTACTTCCCAGGGTTGTTGCAAGGATCCAATGAGATAATATGTGTAAAGGACTTTGCAAACTTGAAGCACTATATAAATACTTGTTGTTGTTGTTGTTGTTACTTCTAAGGCAGCCCAATAGATTATTGTACAGCTTTCATTGTTAGGAAGTTTGCTAGGCAGTTAGGTGGTACAGTGGATAGAGGGCAGGACCTGGAGTCAGGAAAACCTGAGTTCAAATCCGACCTTATATACTTACTAGCTGTGTGACCTTGGGCAAGTCATGTATGCCCTACCTGCCTCAGTTTCCTCTTCTATAAAATGAGGATAATAATAGTGCCTACCTCTCAGGGTTTTTGTGAGACTAAATAAGGTAATGCTTGTAAAGTGCTTTGTAAACCTTAAAGCATTCTAGAATGCTAGGTTTTTTCTGACTTCAACCCTCAATTCACCTTTCCGCAGCTTCTACCAAATGATCCTAGTTCTCCCCTGTGGGATCGAGAAGAACAAAATTAATCCTCTTAAAAGGCTTAGCACAGTGCCTGGCTCATGGTAGTGGCTATATAAAGGCTTCTTCCCCTTCTCTCCCCTCACTCCCCTCCTCACCCTCCCTAATCCCCCTTCCAAATGACAATCCTTCAAATAATTGAAGGCAGTTCTCATGTCCCCCAAGTCTCCTCTTCTCTATGCCAAACACCCCCAGTTCCTTCAGCCAACCTCTATACAGCATGATCTTGCCACCCAAGAGAGGCCAGAGGAACAGACCATGGAAATATCCCAATCTCTCCACACCTCTTCCAGGCATAAGAAGGTGTCTCATATTTCCTGACCAGAATTAGTGCTAGTGGGAAGTGGTCCTAAGCTCTCATTATGAAGTTCAGGGGGAAATGCCTGTAACTTTTAATGAGCTCGCTCTAGTGAGTGCCTCCCCTCCCCCTCCCCTTTTCCTTCTCCCTCCTCCTCCTCCACAGACTCTCCCCCTTTTTCTATTAGGCACCTCTTAATTGCAAAGCAGGGACCTGGTCCCTGAAGTCCCAGAAGTGGCAACATTTCTCTAAGGTTGAAGTTAGGAAGCCCCAGACCTGATCTAGACTTCGTAAATTTCTCCTGTGAACCGCGAGTGTTTTCTGAGGCAAGTGGAATCTGGGGTCTGGCAAGAGATCACCACACCCCCCCCACCGCCAGTGTGACAGCCACCAAGCTTCCTCCCAGCTTGTCACAAAATACAAATGGAAGAGATCTCCCCTAATCTAGCAGCTACCAAGCTTCCTCCCACCCTGTCACAAAATACAAATAGAAATGTCCTCAATGGGGGCGATCTTCTGCCTCCAGTAGCAAGGTACTGGGACCTTGGGCACTGAAAGCTGGTGTACTAAGGAGAGACAACATGGTTTAGTGGAAGGAACACAGGTCTGAGAAGTAGAACATCTAGGTTCCAGTCCCAGCCCCACCACTTAGAAGCTGTGTGACACTGGGAAAGTCTCTTCACTCGGCCAAACCTGTTTCCTTATGTCTAAAACATGAGGAGATTAAATACAGTGCTCTCTGCATTTCCTCCCAGCTCTGCCTTCTATGATTCATTGTAAAGCCTGCATAGATGAAGGAAAATGAATGCCATGAATTAACTTGATCTGTCCTGGCCATTCCCCCACAGTGGTGGCTTTCAGACACCAGCAGTGAATGGTACCTTTCCTAGAAGTGACCGTTGTGTCACTGATGAGTCAACAAGAATATTTGAATAAGTACAGGTCAGTGTATATGAGCCAACAGCCAAATCCTCAGGCTTTTCCAGGATGATAACCCCACCAGATGTGACCCTCGACCTCCAGAGCAATTTGTGTGAGACTTCTCTTCCCTGGAAGTATAAAGGATGTGGTCAGAGATTTAGAGCATGAAGGGACCTCTAAAATCCTCTCATTTTACAGGTTAGGAAACTGAGGCCCAGAGAAGTTAAATGATTTGTCCAAGGTCACATGGAGAATAAGTTGTGGAGCTGGGATTCCAACAAGTTCCTCGACTCCAAGTTCAACAATCTTTCTCTCATGCTGCCACAGCTGATCGAAATATTTCTCTGTTATAGAAGCACATATCTCTGCTGATGTCCTCCTGCCTCCCCACAGTGAGTAATTTTCACTTATTTGTGTGTCTTTCTTGATGGAACACATTTTGTCAAAGAAATATAAAGCTGTTTCTTTATTTAGCTTTTATTCAAATTTCACTCCAAGTGAGAGACAGAAGAGTTTAGTGGGAAAAATACGCTCTGGTTCTAGTGCCGACTGCCAAGAGTTAACTGTGTGACCTTGAACAAGTCACTTCCCTTCTCTGGAGATCAGTTTCCTTCTGTCGGATGAATGTATTTGACCAACTCATCTCCATGATCTCTTCCAGCTCTGACTTTCTCAGTTCTAAGGCCTCTCCCAATTCTAACATTCTCTGGTCTGCACTTGACCTAAGCAAGTCCTACCAATGAGAGGCAGCAGCGCATAGTGGAGCTGCCCTCAGAACTGAGAAACCTGGCTTCAAGTCCCCCCTTTGGACACATACTGAATGCATGACCCTCAGTAAGTCATTCAACCTATCAGTGCTCTCTTTAAGTTTTCAATTTGCAGAGATGTTGACCTGCATTAGGAGAGGGCCTTTCCTCACCAGGGACTTCCCTGTAGCATCGAAATGCCAGGTTCAATCTCCATCCCTATGTCTGAACATTCTATGTCCCTCCCAGCTCTAATATTTCACAGATCTATGATTCTTTGCTCTTAGTTTGTTTTGTTTTCAGCAATGCCACAACTTTAATGTCAAACCAAATTCTCTAGGTTTTTCTTTCAGCTAGTGTTTGATTGTGTATGGAGAAAAAAGAACCTCCCTACATCAGCCCTCTGTAGATTGAAGAAATTTGTAGAATGGATTCTAAATAAGTGGGTAAAGAGGAAACATTTCACCAACTCAATGTTAAAGAGTTCAAACTTGCCCCCTTTGTTCATTGGATTGACTGAGGGGTTTTTTTAAGCAATGCAGATACAACCTAATTTCCTTTCTTAAGTTATGTCTAAGTGAAATGTGATCAGCCTCTTGAAAAATGAAAAGCTAATCCAAACCATTCATTTGGCACCATAACTGGTTGCTTGAGTTTAGTTTCGGACAGTTCCTAACAATTAGAAGTGTCCCAAAGAGGAATGGGGCTGCCTAGGGAAGGAGCAGGCTCCCCCTCACCAGAGGTCTTTAAATAGAGACTGGATGACCACTTAGCGGGGATGTTGTAAGAAGAACTTCCTGTCCAGGCACGGATTAGATTAAATGAACTCTGAGTTCCTTTCCAACTTTGAGATTCTATGAATTTAATTTTCACAGGGAGATGCATCTCATACAAAGGCCGGATGCCAAGAGCATCACCCAATTCAATTAAGGGCTTGGTCAATCATCTGGATATTTGCTCTTTATAGCAACAATCAACCTCTTTCACTGAATCTTTTATGAAATCGACCAGAAATTATTGACATCATGTAAATGTGGCCAATTTCCTTCTCTCTAGAATAAAATGATCCTTTGTTAACCTTTGATGAGAGGCAGCATGTCATAGTGAATAGTGGGGCTGCCAAGTGACCATGTAACTACTTGATCACGGGTAAGATACTTAACCATTCAGTACCCCAGGTAACTCTCTAAATAAGTTATGAGTGGGTTGGCAATTTGTATTGCTGGAGAGAATTTTCACACTCAAAGTTCCCCACACTGATGAAAGCACAGGTCCAGATCAGGAAAAAAAAAAAACAACAACCAACTTTGCTTATAGGAAAATGATTTCCCAACTCCCCAGACCTTTTTTCCATCTTCCATCAACATGTGCAGTGTGAGCCTGACCCTCTGGCAAGAGCCCAGCACAGTTTTGACTTAAATCTGAGAATGTTCATTCCAGCAGCCGCTGAAAAGTTCTTCCTGTCCCCTGGCTCTCATGTAGAAGATGCTCTGTTTTGTCTCTTTCCCTTGCAGTTGAGGGGCCCAATGGCTGGGCTACAGAGAAATAACTACTCTGAGGTCACAGAATTCATCCTGGTGGGCTTTTCCCAGCAGCCCCATGTGCAGGCAGCCTTCTTCACTGGCCTCTTGGGCCTCTACCTGGTCACACTTTTGGGGAACAGCCTCATCGTCATCGTGATCCAAAGGGACACTCAGCTTCACACCCCCATGTACTTTTTCCTCAGCAACCTGTCCTTTCTTGACATGTGCTATTCCACCAGCTGGGAGCCCTATGTGTTGACCCAGTGTTTCAAGGACTTCCCCACCATCTCCTACACTGGCTGCTATGCCCAGATGACCACTTCCCTGTTCCTGGGGATGACTGAGTGTCTCCTCCTTGCTGTCATGGCCTATGACCGGTTTGTTGCCATCTCTAACCCTCTGCGCTACACCGTCATCATGAGCAACCAGGTCTGCTGGCAGATGGCCATGGGCACCTGGGTCAGTGCCTTTTTCATTTCTGTAATGCCAATCATTGCTATTCCAGCTAGTTACTGTGGGCACAACATCATCAACCATTTCACCTGTGAGATCCAAGCCATGCTGAAGCTTGTCTGCTCAGACACCCCCATGAGCCTGATCCTGGGTCTGGTCATTAGTACTTTTACACTGCCCTTGCCTTTCACCTTTATCCTCATCTCCTACATCCGCATTGTGGCAGCTGTGCTCAGGATCCGCTCCATGGAGGCCAGGCT